>NC_140583.1:503511617-503669117 GCF_964204655.1 Triturus cristatus | reverse complement strand
GGGGTGGGGGTGGGGGTGGGGGTGTGGGGGTGTGGGGGTGGGGGGGTGGGGGTGTGGGGGTGTGGGGGTGGGGGTGGGGGTGGGGGGGTGGGGGGGTGGGGGTGGGGGTGTGGGTGGGTGTGTGGGGGTGGGGGTGTGTGGGGGTGGGGGTGTGTGGGTGGGGGTGTGTGGGGGTGGGGGTGTGTGTGTGTGTGTGGGGGTGGGGGTGTGTGGGTGGGTGGGTGGGGGTGTGGGGGTGGGGGTGGGGGTGTGGGGGTGGGGGGGGGGTGTGGGGGTGTGGGGGTGGGGGTGGGGGTGGGGGTGGGGGTGTGGGGGTGGGGGTGGGGGTGGGTGGGTGGGTGGGGGTGGGGGTGTGGGTGTGGGTGTGTGGGTGTGGGTGTGGGGGTGGGGGTGTGGGGGTGTGGGTGGGGGGGTGGGGGTGGGGGTGGGGGTGGGGGTGGGTGTGGGGGTGGGTGTGGGGGTGGGGGTGGGGGTGGGGGTATATATATATACACAAAACAATTTTCCGTTTAGGTTACAAGTCAACTTCTAGATTGGGTGTTTCTTATATCAACATGTTACTAGTTAGTTGGGTTTTAATGTATTTTCAGGAAAGCCAAGACACATTTGACGAGGGCAAAACGGTTTACTGGGGTGTGGAAAGGATTGTACCATTGTCCGAGATTTCTATGGCTGCATCTTGGATGACTCTTATGTTCACTAAGCATTAATATCTGGATTTAAAAACTGATGCAGCTATTGGCTAAGTACTCTGAGAAATGTATTTGCAGAAAGCCTCCTTTCATCAATTTCATGGATATCTTGCAGTCCAGTTTTACTTGATACACCAAGTGTGGGGATGGGCTGTATAATCTTTGCTAATATTCCACTGTCAGTGAAAATCCTATGCTGTGGAAGGTATAGTACTTCTAATTCTTGTTTTGCATCTTCACTGAAGGCCTAAATGGCCTACCTAATACCCTATTTTGAATTTTTTTTACCAAGTTCTATTTATAGTGCAAGATCTCTGCTACATTATTCACCATCGGAAGAACTGTGCATGATGTGAATAGGGAAGGTAGATGGCTTGTTAAAGGGACAGTTTCGGATTTTCAACTTTGCGAAACTTTAAGCTTCCTTCTGCAAAAGGTCTTTGGATCCTTACTCTAATTTGTCACTCAGTTGTATGGTTTATGGAACGAGAATCCATGACTGAGAAAACATTACTTTATTTCTTATCTTAGTTACGATGAATATTTCTACTCCTTGATTACTGACCTTGTGAACCACCCGAACACCACACTAAATCAGACCCCTTGCAATAGCTGCTCAGTGACATTTGATGGCACCTTCTGGATTCAACCACCACTCCTGATCCTCTCCGATTGTCACATCAGCAATGTGAGATGCTGCCATACATGCTTGTCACTTTTTTTCCTGTATCTTTTAGTATAGATCTGGGAGCTTCATTTATTTTCTTTGCCATGAATTGTTCTAAATTATTTTTTTTTATAGTGCCCTTTTACACTTTACTGCCAAGATTTCAGCCTCTAAGCAGAGCAATTTCTACCACATGTCAATTTCTGACCCACTCAATGATTGAATTTGGTACTTGGGTCCAAGTTCTACTCCCCTGTGAAATGTTTCATTGTACACTTGAAAGTGATCAAGGGAATGGCAGTCAAGATTCAACCAGTGTAGCATCTGTTTTTCATTGGAGCAATGTAGGATAGGATTTACTCGCAAGGCTTTTCTCTGACTGGGATTTTCAGCCTATGATACAGATATTTGTGCTACAACTCTTCAAACTGACAGTAATGCAGCTGCTGGGTGCTCCTGCCTTCCTATAATATTTGTCCTGCATTCCCAGTAGCATATCCTTGCTCTTCAGTGATGCCTTTATTTTCATTGGGCACTGAGGATCCTGATGGACATGAATCCTATCTTCTTGTAGTGCCTGGTGCTGGATAATGAGACTTACCTCGGCAGTTTACCATGGTCTGAAACAGACCACTCATTCTTCATCCTGCTTGGGGGTAGGCGGGAGGGGGTCAGATAGGAAACATTCAAATGCCATGTACATTTGGGGAGTGAGATCTGCTGCACAGCAGTGCTGATTCAAAGGTCTACTCAAGCTGAGTGATTTGGTTTCCCCGCAAGCATTTTTGTCCTCTCCTCGCTGAGCTTATCCGCAGATGGTTCAATTTACGTTTGTTCTACATGGCATTCCCAGGTGAACCAAAATATTTCCACTTTCAGCTTGGGGAGTGTGGGGGATGGAGGGACATCTTTTCACTTTAAAGGATAATGGTTTTGTAGAAGGCTGGCTTAGTATATGGTGCACATTTATTTAAATTATGCACTGTGCACTAATCTAGACAAACCTTATGGTGATTTTAGTGGTTTTCGATAACCTTTGAAAGCTCTCAAAGTGGTAGCTGTGGAGAGCAGCCTTCAGGCTTATCTTAAAGTAGTTTAAATCAGCTTGTTTTGCCAAATTTAATCGGTATTGTAGGTTAGATGAAAAAAGTGCATTTAGCAATAGATCTTATTTATTGCACACACTATCACTAACACATTGGTATATCTCCTACCCGGCTATATCAACACAATACACAAGAATACTATGAAAACAATCTGGTAAGTAGCACAAAATTCAGTGGTTTCCTTAGGAGACCAAACCATATACTAATAAACTGGAATGCAAACTGCAAAGGAGAGCGGGCTTGCACCAGAAGACCCAGAGGAGCTGGGGACAGAAGTAACCACACAAGGTAAGTACCGAGGAACCCCACAGAGGCTCTGTATAGTGGGAACATATCCGCATGCTCAATGGAAGTCAATGGAGTAGTTGCAGTTTGATAGATGGGCCATTCCTGAATGACTCTGAAGAAAGTCTTTGGAAAATAGAAGGTTGGAGAGCCACCCCAGCCAGGGATGCCCAAGGAACCAGGTTACCTGCACCAGGGAAGCTGGGTGCATAGGGGTGAAGTGATGTCAAAACCTGCCGTAGTCGGCAATGGGAGACTTCAAAGATGATGCCACTGGAGAAGACTGAAGGAGTCTGGTGTAATCAAAGGGTGGATTCTGGAAGTGAACAATCTGCAAGCAGAGGGAACAGAGTCTATGCCACTTGGAGGTGACCAGGAGGCAAGAAAGCACAATGCGCAACGATGGGAGTTTCTGAGGAGACGACGGTGACCGTATAGCAGCAGCTGTGAGAAGCAGGCGATGCTGATGAAGACCAACAGCCGTTTGCAAGCTGTCCAACTTTGAATGTTTGTGTCTAAGTGGATGGTATCTGGCTGAAGCACCAACAAGCCTTGGCAGCTGCAGCTGGTATGGAAGACTACAAGGAGCAAACGTTGGGACCAGTAATGTGCAAGGCACTCACCAAGAATGGAGAGTCGGAGCGTTCCCAGAGCAAGCTTGGGAGCCCACTGAAGTAAGAGAAGACCCTCAGGAGGACCCACAGGCTGAAGGCACAGGAGTCGCAAGAGGGCCTCCAGCAGCTCACGAAAGATTTAGGCCCATGGTGCAGATAATGCAGTGAGAACGCGGATCTTCGGAAGATGAGGTGATAGAGGCTGGAGCTTTTTGTAACCTGAAGATCTCTGGAGTGCAGAGCCAGTAAGCCTTGTCAACGGCAAGTCGACGCGGTGCCCAGGGTTTTGGTCCAAGTATGCCTCTACAATGTGTCCCGTGGCCGCGCCGAGTGCGCTAAATTAAACACGACCGGCCGCCTGTCTAGGAAATTGCGCAGAGGTGAAGTCAGCAGGACATCAAAGGACGGCAGGACGAACTCCAAGCGTGGCTGCCCCGGGCTCCTGGCATTGAGCGAGGAAGTGAAAAAAAATAGCTTAAGACCCCTCATTGCCTTTCATAGCGCCCACAGCAAGAGCACCGGATGCCCGCAGACTAGGTGAGACCGGCTGGTGGTAATTGGGGACGGCAACAGAAGGGAGGTATCGGTGCTGAGCTGCAGGGACGGGCAGCCTTGGAAAAGACTGTCTGCGGCAGCAAAATGAAACGACCCCGGCTCCTCCACCTCGCATCTCCTGCATTGGCCCATATTGCCGTGGGTGCGTGCAGCGGCAGAAATCCCTGCCGCAAGCACGCTTAGTGGGGAGAGGGTCGGCCCAGGAGGGCTCCATTTGCGATCAACAAGGATGCAGGGGAGGGCAGTAAGAATACTTCATGCTGCCTGGTCGCCCGGGCCACGCTGGGTGATTGTAATTCAGTTGTGCTCTCGCAATTTTGCAGTGCTCTCGGTAAACCCTGGGATTGACGCCTGACCCCAAAATGGCGTCCACAGTCAGGCAGCCACGGGAGGCTTAGTGGTACACTCTGAGGGGGTCCCCCAAGCACAATATAGCTCAGCTCATTTTACTCCCTGCAAGGACTACTTGGTTGAGGGCATGATGAGTCGCTGCTCACCTTCCTGCAGCACATCCGTGAATTCGACACTATCATCCAGAGAAAGTTGAAGTCCCGCTACATCTACCCCATGCGTCTCACCATCAGCCTGGCGTCTGGGCCGTCTGTGGTCCCACACGAGGAGGACTTCATCATGGTGGAGACCAACTACCACATCTATGCCTACACAGGGATCTACATAGCCCCGGTCATGACGTCCCTGACCTTAATATGGCAGCCTCCGCAGCCTTAGTTTCTCCAGCTTCCACAATGGCAGGCCCCAGCTCCCTCTCTGATACCGAGCCCTTCACTGCTGGGATTCCAGAATTGATCTCCTTCCCTGCTCCCTGTGACTACTCCCTTCCCCCATTCCCTTCCCCCATTCCCTTTATCCTGTAGTGGGGACTTATTCTTCTATGTTTGACTATTCTTGTTCTTCCTGACTGCGGAGACCTGAACAACATGGCTGATACCCGGTGGAGCTGCTAGACAGCTATAGAGGAGATTGGCCCTGGTTCACCCCCTTTACCGTCACCTACCCAGCCAGACATTGGGCATAGTTCTCCGTGTCTCCCCGCTGTCTCCTTCCTTCCTCACCAACCATTATCACGGACATTGAGACCTTGCTTTTTGACTGATGCCCGGTGGAGCTACCTTGATAGCTGTGGAGGAGATGGGCTGTGGAACCCCCGCCCCCGACTTTCCTTAGTCTCTCAACTGGATCTTCCTCCTACCCTTTACCTTACCCTTCCACGCTCCTTTTATCTTGTCTTCTATGCTCTTTAAATGCTTGCAACAGATGTAATTTGTAACTGATGTATCTTTTTTAACAATGTGGAACCTCATGTAAAGCGCTCTGATACCTCTGGGTTTAGCCAGCGCTATATATAAAACTCCAAATAAAAAATAAAATAAAAAACAAGGGATAGTGTCCTGAAAATTACTGAGCTGACAGGTCAGTCCTTAAGGAAGCTGCAGAAACACCACCTGTGTTGCTGGGCCCCAGGAAATCTGCAGGACTACAGGAGCAGCAGACTGCTCAGCTTTGTTGTGGTTACTGCAGATGCAGGGGAGGGACTCCTTTATCCCAAGGGATATTTCTTCAGGTGTCCTTGAAGCCCCCAGGTCTGTTGACGAACCTAGATGAAGCACAGATGACGAAGACTTGAAAAGCGAGACCAGGATCAGCAGGAGTCTTGGTTCCTGACGAAGTCCAACGAAATCCTAAGTGTCCAGGCGAATGAAAAACAATGTAGTTTCAGGCTTAAGTCAGTTTCTGAGACCAATCGGAGGACCACCCCCAAGGGGAACCCTTAAGTTTGATACCAAACATAAGCCGGTTTGGTGCAGCCACTATATAGTTAGGCATCTTGTAATGACTGGCCGATCGCACTTGCAAAGCCTGGAGAATCGATCCCGGGGTTTGTATGGGTTGTCCTGCTCATGCAGGGGATCGCTCACATTTGCAACCAAGCACCCTGCCCTCAAGACTGAAGAGCCTGCCACAGGGGTGACTTGTAGGATTCATGTGCAGTGACCTCTGATATAAGAACTTTTATCTGTGGTGAGAGGTGCAAGCACCACCTCACACAGTTCTGCAATGCCAGGCCTGTAGCTGGAGTTTAAGTGGACTCCTGTGGGTGGCACAATTCATGCTGCAGCCCATTGTAGACCCATGGTATACCTATGGCCTGGGTACCTTAGTACCATAGACTTGGGACTTATAAGGGTGCACCAGTAGCTCATTGTAGAGGTACAGAAGTACTTACCATGTCAATTTAGGGGAGAAAGCAGTTGCTGGGGTCCTGATTAGTAAGATACCAGCAGACTAGGTCGAAAACACACTGACGCCAAGCAAAACGTTTTTCTGCTTTCCTGCAGGTTTCATCTGAATCTACAAGATTTTCCTCTTTCTTACTTAGTAGGGTAATAGGAGAGACTTCTACTTGGGCTTCCCAGGTGGCAGAAGTCATCCTCTCTGCCCCCACGCCTCCACCAGCTCAGTGAGAAAACAGTTTGTTCTACTATTAGTTCAACTTTTTGCCTAACCTATGACCCCCCCTGTTAAGTCAGCAGCTCCGAATTGGTCTGTAACCAACTTGGCAGACCCGGACCGGCGCCAGCCGTGCCACTTAGACCTTCCATGGTGCTTGCCCCCTTATCGAGACTCCTGTTTCTGCCAGCCCCATTCTTATTCCGACTACCCGTAGTTGGATCTGCACCTACCGACGCAGATTCTGGCGCCAACCGCATCCTTGTCAGTTCCTCAGCTTTATTTTTAAGGACTAGGAATGAAAGAATATTTGGAGGGGTCGCTGGACCAGCCTGAGCACGAAATGAACTGGTATGAGGAATTGGATGAGGCCAGTGGGCTGGATATCTCTCCAGATTCTGGTCTGTTTTCTTCCCCTACCATTGCTATGGAGGAGGGAGCGTCATAAGCTTTGGTGAGAAGGGCAGCTGAGGTCCTGGATCTTCAGCTCCCTTTAGTGGAATTCAAGGCAAATCTTTGCAGAGGTCCTGCAGTCAGGTTTATACTCCTTGGAACCCTCCTACCCTTCAACGAGGCCTTGACTGATGCCCTTCAAGGAACCTTTTCCAAGCCTGGCACCAGGGTTCCTGTGAATAGGAAAATAGCCCTGCACAGTACAATCCAAAATTCCTCACTAACCACCCTACCCCTGAGAGCTTGGTTGCCCAAGCCTGTTCCGAACCATTGGACAGGGATTCTAAGAGGCTGTATAGTTGGGGCAAGAAAGTTTTCTTCCAGCAGTCATGAAATAAAATAAACTGTATTTATAAAGCGCGTGGTTACCCGATAGCATCCCAGTGCTATGGGCAGAGTCGAATGAGGCAAGATCATTTGGGGGAAAGCCAAGTTTTAGGCATCTTGCGGAAGGTCATATGCTTTGGTTCCTTTCGTAGCTGCAGAGGGAGTGAATTACACAGCTTAGTGGCGTTGTAGGGAAAAAGACAGCCGCTGCTTCAAGCCCTCTTGATTCTGGGGACAAAGGCCAGATGAAGATCATTTGAGCGAAGGGCCCTATTAGCTAGGTAGGGCTGGACCAAGGATGAAATAGCAGGTCCTTTGCCTCCTGTCAGCCTGTGAGTAATACACAAGGCTTTAAATTGTACTCTTTCCAGAACTGGGAGCCAGTGGAGAACCTTTAAGGCTGGCCTAGCTGTTTGGCGGCTGTGAATTCCCATAAGAATCCTAGCAGCACAATTATGCACGGTTTGAAGTTTGGCCAGCACCCAGCTAGGGGCACCAAGGTACAAGGCATTTCCATAGTCCAAGCGAGATAAAATTAGCGCTTGGACTACAAGCTTTCTGACCTGAGGGGGTAGCAGAGGAAGCACTTTGTGCAGCATTCTTAGAATGCCAAAGCAGGAAGCAACAACCTTTCTGGCTTGAATTTTAAAACCGAGCTCAGAGTCCAGCCAGACACCAAGGCTCTTTATCTCTGATTTAGGGCGGGCATAGAGCCCATACAAGTAGGCCAGATGGAGGGTATTTCAGAGAGAGAAGGGTTACCAAGGAGCATGAGCTCCGTCTTGTCTCTATTTAGTTTAAGATGGGACCGTTTCATCCATCTCATCACTTCTTCGAGGCATGGGCCAAGGCAGGTAGATGTTTTGTTAGTGCGGTTCAACCTGACGACCCGTTGGATGTCGTCGGCATAGGTGACAATTTGCACCCCAAAAAGAACAATGTCAGCAGGAGGAGCCATGTGAACATTAAGAGTGGGGCTCAAGGATGACTCCTTAGGAACCCCACAATGGAGAGGTCGAGGAGTTGAAATGGCCTCACCCTCGGCTACTTGGAAATATCTGTCCTACAGGAAGGATCGCAGCCAATCAAGGGCAACTCCAGTAATACCCAAGTCCTGAAGTCGTTGGGACTAGGATACGGTTATTAACCGTATCAAAGGCAGCACTAAGGTCTAAGAGCAGCACGGCCAGAGAACCTCCTGCATCGAGGATCCTTCTGGAATCCTCCGACAGCTAGTAAGGCAGTTTCCGTCCCATGTCCTGGACGGAACCCGGTTTGGGACGTTAGAAGGTTCTCCCTTTCAAGGTATCTGGAGAGCACCATATTGACATGTTTTTCTGCCATGCATTGCGGTCTGGGAACACCACATGCCTATTGAGCGGTTACTCCCACTCCTTGTGGGAAACGGTTGCACAAGTGTTGCCACAGGTCGCAGAGGAGATGTGGGCCATTCTCTCCTAAGCATTATCAGACAGGGTAGATGCAGCAAAGTTAATTTGTTGTGGGCTTGACATGACCGACTCGCTGGGTAATGCAATGTCATTGACGGTGGCTGTTTGACACCGCACTTGGCTGTGAACTTCTGTCTTTTCAGGGGATTTTCAGGCAGGACATACCCTTTGATGGCACCTGCCACTGCGGAGACATGGCAGACATGGCCCTGGAGCGCTTTAAGGATTCACAGGCTACGGCCAAGTCCTTTGGCTTTTCTGTGGCCACCTATCCCCGTCTGCCTTTCGCTGCCACCTAATGGGCTTTCAGCTGCGCCATATCCCACCTAGTAGATGTCAAGTTCTTGAACCTCTGTGCTGCTCTGGGTGCGGCTCCTTTATACCTCATGGGTTGGGCGGCTCGAGGCTGGGTTAGTCCACTCCTTCCACTGTAGCCTCCTAGCCTTCCTAGTCCAGCCTATCAAGCTAATGGGCAGCCAGTTGGTGGCAGGATCAGCTATCACCTTCAGCACTGACTAAACACCATGCCGGGCAGGTGGGTTCTTCAGATAGTCCAAAGATCCTACTCCCTCCTTTTTGAGACTACCCCTTCCCCCATGCCTCCAGCTTAACGACCGGAGAAAATCCGGACTCTCTTGGCCAAAGGAACCATAGAGGTTCTTTCTTGTGCCAGAAGTAAGCTGGGAATGCTATTCCATTTACTTTCTGGTCCTGAAAAAGGACAAGGACCATCGTCCTATCCTAGGTCTGAGAGCCATCAACTACTTCCTCACATTTCCGTCCTGCCTGCTCATCGGCGTTACCTGCGGTTAACGGTAGGCCACAAACACTCCATTCACGGTACTCCCCTTTGGCCTTACTACCACCCCTCGGATGTTCACCAAGGTGATGGCAATGGTCGCAGCTAATCTGCGCACATCAGGGGTGCCAGTCTTCCCCCCTATCTTGACTGGCTATTTAAGGCGAGCACGCCGCCAGTCTGTTGTCTCTCACCTCCAGACTACGACAAACCTGCTTTCGCTGGGGTTCAAGATGCTGAAGTCCCACCTGACTCCCTCTCAGGCGCTCCCTTTCATCAGAGCCGTTTTGGACTCTGTTCAGTTTCAGGCCTATCTTCCTAAGCGGCGAGTCCAGGCTACAATACCGCTGTTTCAGCCTCTATCCTGGATTTCGATGAAAATGACCTCATGGCCTCTTGCATTCTGCAAGTGACATATGCCAAATGGCATATGCAGACTCTGTAGTGGGACCTGAAGTTCCAGTGGGCGCAACATCAGGTGAGTCTCTGAGATGATCCACATCTCGGAGGGAACTACACAGGACCTCCAGTGGTGGCTGACCAACCACGATTGGGTCAGAGGCCGACCTGCCTCAGTTCCCTATCAAGACTATACAGTAGTGACACATGTCACTTCTGCGATGGGGCAGCCATGGGGAGAGGTGAAGATCGGAGGACTCTGGTCTCCAGCAGAATCCGGACTCCTCATTAACCTGCTGGAGCTCTGAGTGATTTGATTGGCTTTGAAAGCCTTTCTTCCTTTAATCAAGGAAATGCTGGTTCAAGTGTTCACGGACAACGCTGCCATTTGGTACTGAAACAAACCGGGCGGGTGGGGTCGTGGGCCCTTTGTCAAGAGGCCCTGCATCTCTGGACATGGCTTGAACAGCAGGGCATATCCCTGGTGGTTCAACACCTGGCAGGTTCTCTGAACACCAGAGCGGATGTCTATGCCTAGCTGATCACAAATGGAGTCTCCACCCGGAGGTGGCACAGGATCTCTTTCAACAGTGGGGAGAGCCTTGGTTAGATCTGTTCTTCTCAGCCGAGGCTGTGCAATGTCAGCAGTTTTGCACGCTGGAGTTTGCAATGCAGCTCTAGTCCGGAGACGCATTTTGTCTCTAGTAGAGCCTAGGCATCCTATAAGCCTTTCTGCCCATTTTACTCCTGTCCAGAATGCTCAAGAAGCTCAGGAGCGACTGGGCTCAAGTCTTCTTGTGGCTACGGACTGGGCCGTGAGTCTGGTATCCCGAGCTTCTAAAATTGAGCATCGATCATCTGATCAGGCTGTCCCTTCGGGAGGATCGTCTGTCGCAGCAGCAGGGGAGGGCCCTCCACCCAAATCTGTCTACTCTACACCTTCTTGCATGGAGATTGAGCAGTGGCAGTTGATTTGCAAATTTCGGGAGGAAGGTCGAATGCTATGTTATTTTTACATCCAGGCGGCCCTCCACCAAGACTGTGTATGCTTGCCGGTGGAACAAATTTGTAAAATACTGTCCGGAAAGATCTATTTCTCTTTCTACTTCCCTCCCTCCCGTTTTGCTTTTTATGTTCACTTTTGCCCAGCAGGGCTCTGCTCTGGGCACTCTCAAGGGTACCTTTCAGCCTTGTCAGCCTGCCTGAGACTTCCAGAACGACCCTCATTTAAATCTCCCATTGTAGATTCCTCAAAGGCCTTATATATATGTTTCCACCTTATGAGACGTTAATTTGCTTCTGACCTTTCTAATGTGCGCACCATTTGAATCGCCGCACAATTGTCCCCTCCAGCTGCTAACCATCGAAACAGCCTTTTTAATGGCAATCATATCTGCAGAGAGGATGAGCGAATTGCGGGCTGTCATTCAAGCCACCTTACCTGACCTCTTCCCTGGTAAGTTGGTGCTTAGCATTACGCCCTCTTTCTTTTCGAAATTGTAACACCATTCCATGTAGGGCAATCTGTCACATTGCCTGCGTTGTAGTCTTCTCTGCACCCCAC
The DNA here is from genome assembly GCF_964204655.1 of Triturus cristatus. Lineage (NCBI taxonomy): Eukaryota > Metazoa > Chordata > Amphibia > Caudata > Salamandridae > Triturus > Triturus cristatus. The sequence continues at coordinate 503,657,736 of NC_140583.1, read as the reverse complement.
TACAGAGGAGCGACTCCACTGCCTGGACCCTAAAAGAGCAGTCGTTCTACCTTGACTGCACTAAACAGTTCCGGGTGGACAACCAAGTGTTCGTAGGGAACGTTGAAATGAACGTTTGTGCTGTGTAGAAGAATACTATCTCGCAATGGTTCGTCCTATGCATCAAACTTTGCTATGCTGTGGCCAAAATACAGCCTGCTGCAAGCTTAAGGGCCCATTCCACCAGAGCTAAGGTTGCGAACTCTGTCTTGCAATGTGGAGTTCCAGTCCTTGATAGGTAGCAACATGGGCATCCCTGCACACGTTAACCAAGCACTACTGCCCAGACATTCAAGTCTGTAGGGACGGCCTTTTTGGCTGCTCTGTACTGGAGGACATCCTGGTCTAAACGTGTCCTCCGACTCGCCTCTGGTAGGGTATTGCAGGTGTATCTATTTAAAGGTCAGGAATCTGCAGATAAATGTTCAAATCTGAAAGAAACACGTTAGATTCCTTACCTTAGAATATCCCCAGGTGTCAGGCTGGATCTGGAAAGATTTTTTGTCAGCAATACCCTTACAAGTCGCTAGGCGTCGTCTGCGGCTCCGTGTCTGTCGGTGTCGTGATCGCCGGGATAACGTCGTCTGAGTACTTGGACGCCGCCCTCGCACTCTGACGTCAGTTTTTTTTCCGCGCCAGTAAGTGCAGATCCGGGAAGAGCATATCCTTTAGTCACCTTTTGAGTAGACTTTTGGGACTTTTTTTGGTTCTTCTTTCGAGTCGACCTAGACTCCTGGTGCCGGTAGGGATGCCCGGTTTCAAGCCGTGCGACGCCTGTAACCGACTGATGTCTGTTACGGATCACCACCGACGGTGTCTCTACTGCCTAGAGGCTGACCATTATGCCCAGTTGTGCCCCGACTGCCGGGCATTGACCTCGAAGGCTAGGCGGGAGCGGTCGTGCAAGCTCCTCGAGCTCCGGCAGTCTGCTCCGCGCCGCTCGAGGTCTCTGTCAAGGAGGTGGTCTAGGGACTGGTCGCGGAGCCGAAGTCATCACCGCTTGTCGGGTTCGAAGTCCTCGCATTCAGGTAAGTCGAGGCAAAGTAAGAAGTCGAAGAGGTGACATCGCTCTTCTGACTCCCCTCGCCGGTTGCACGACTCTGCTGAGGGTTCGGGTGGCACCACCCGCGCGGCTCCTTTGGAGCTGCACGAGTCGCATCCGGCCCCATACCCTCCGGTCCCTGGGCCTAACGCGACTCCGGACGAGGTTCGAGACTTTCCTCGTGGCCATGAGGAGTCTCACTCCGCCGTCGCGGCCTGTCTGTGTGCATTCGGGCCCCGCGGGTCCACTTGGGAGGTCTAGCGAACTGGCGGCTTCGGCCCCGGCACAGTGGTCGACTTCGATTCCTACGCCACAGGCCCCCGTGGGATCCAGACCTGGATCCTGCTCGATGCCGGTTGACCTTACGACCCCTCCGCCGGCGCCGACCCCTATGGTGCCGCCCCTGGTGCAGTCTTCGGACGACGTTGTCCCCAGTTTTAGCCCTGGTCCGGGTCCGGCGTCGGAGCGGCGATGGATGAGCAATTCATCTACCGCCCGGCTCCGTCCTTTCAACCTGTCTACCAAAAGTCGGATGACTGGGACGACTGGGAGGGGTCTGAGGACCCTCTGGCACAGCAGTGCCAGTTCAATCAGGACTGGGCAGACAAGCTGGGGGATGCCAGTGGTCTAGACACTTCGCCTGACACTGGCTTCAACTCTCCTCCCTCCATGGCTACGGAGGAGGGTGCAACCTATTCTGTGGTGCTGCGCAGGGCTGCAGAAGCCCTTCCCCTGGAGCTCCCTGCAGCGGCCGTGAGGACTAACCTCACTGAGGTGCTTCAACCGCCAGTAAGCTCTTCGGAGCCTCTACTGCAGTTCAATGAGGCACTCACAGACTTTCTGATGGGCACCTGGTCCAAGCTCTCCACAGTCACTCCTGTGGACCGGAACGTGACCTGGCGCCACCGCCCTTCTCCGGGCGACCCCAGCTTTGTCAGTGCACCCCACCCGTGAGTCTGGTTATCCAGGCCTCTACGTCCCAGACCGCCTTCCCGTCCGCTGCTCCGCATCGGGAATCCAAAAGGTTGGAACAGTTTGGGAAGAAGCTGTTTTCCTCCCTCAGTTTGGGGTTGCGGTCCATTAATACCGCGTGCCTTTTGGACCGTTACTCCCACTCCTTGTGGGATACGGTGGCGGACGTGCTGCCCCAGTGTCCAGAGGAGGCCCGGACATGGCTCGCCCAGGCTCTTGCTGAGGGGAGGGGATGCAGCACGGTACTCCATTCGATGTGGGCTTGACACCACGGACCCGCTAGGTAGGGCGATTGCGACGACGGTGGCGATTCGTCGCCACTCCTGGCTGGGATCCAAGAATTTCTCTGGGGATGTCCAGAGCACACTCATGGACATGCCCTTCGATGGCAGTCACCTTTTTGGCGACAAAGCGGATAGTGCGCTGGAGCGCTTTAAGGACTCCAGGGCTACGGCCAACTCCTTGGGCCTCTCGGCCCCGCGCCCGCTAACTTCCGCTTTTCGCCCCTTTCGTGGCCAAGGAAGGGGTGCCCCCGCACGTCCGTCTAGCCACAGGCCTCAGAACCAGCCTCAACGCGGTTGCGGATCCCGCCGAGGCGGAGCAGGGGGACAGAGCCGGTCAGCCCACATCTGCTCCTGCAGCATCTACTTCAAAGCCTTCCTAGTCCGACCTTTCAGGCCCATTCCACGCCAGTCGGAGGCAGTTCGCCATCACCTGCTCCACTGGCGTACCATCACGTCGGACAGGTGGATGCTGCAAATTGTCCGAAGGGGCTACTCCCTCCCCTTCGAGGCGATCCCTCCAGCCATGCCACCGCAGTACCACCGCATGTCGGGGATCACTTGCAACTTCTGCAGGAGGAAGTTACGGCCCTCTTGGCCAAGGGGGCCATCGAGTGCGTTCCTGGCCCAGAGGTAGGTCAGGGTTGTTACTCCCACTACTTTCTGGTTCCCAAGAAGGGCAAAGGGGGCCTACGCCCTATCTTGGACCTCAGGAGCGTCTACGCCTTGCTCCGGAAGGAGAAGTTCAAGATGCTCACCTTAGCTCAGGTTCTGGCTGCCCTAGTCCCTGGAGACAATGGTAGGGATGGACTTGCAGGACGCATTTTTCCACATCCCCGTCCTGCCGGCCCACCGGCGTTACCTGCGGTTCACGGTAGGCCACCGTGCTCCCCTTCGGCCTCACCAGTGCCCCTCGGGTGTTCACGAAAGTGATGGCGGTGGTCGCAGCTCATCTGCGCAGATTAGGGGTTCTAGTCTTCCCCTAGCTCGACGACTGGTTGTTGAAGGCGGGCTCGCCCCAGGCAGTCGTCTCCCACCTCCAGACTACGGCCGACCTCCTGCATTTGCTGGGGTTCTCCATCAACGTGCCGAAGTCGCATCTGAGTCCCTCCCAGAAGCTTCTTTTCATTGGAGCGGTTCTGGATTCGCCGTTGTTTCGGGTCTATTCTCCAGAACAGCGGGTTCGGGATATTCAGGCTCTGATTCCGATCTTTCAGCCTTTATCTCGAGTTCCGGTCAGGATGGTCCTGCGGCTGCTGGGTCTAATGGCCTACTGCATCCTGCTGGTACATCACGCCAGGTGGCGGATGCGGGCTCTGCAGTAGTGGGACCAGTAGTTCCAGTGGGCTCAACATCGGGGCAACCTGTCTGACCACGTCCTGATCTCGGAGGGCACTGCAAGACCGTTGCAGTGGTGGCTCACGGACCGTGATTGGGTCAGTGTCAGATCCCTCTCCCTACCCCAACCAGAGCACGTAGTGGTGACGGATGCGTCCCTCCTGGGATGGGGGGGGCCACATGGGAGAGGTGGAGAGCAGAGGCCTCTGGTCTCTGGCGGAGTCCCGGCTCCATATCAACCTATTGGAGCTGCGGGTGATCCGGCTTGCACTGAAGGCATTCCTTCCCTCTGTACGGGGAAGTGTAGTGCAGGTGTTCACGGACAACACCACCGCCATGTGGTATTGCAACAAACAGGGTGGGGTGGGGTCGTGGACCCTTTGTCAGGAGGCTCTGCGCCTCTGGACATGGCTGGAACATCAGGGCATCACCCTGGTGGTTCAACACCTGGCGGGCTCTCTGAACGCCAGTGCGGACGTACTCAGCCGCCGGTGCCTGATGGATCGTGAATGGCGTCTGAACTCTGACTTGGCGCAAGGCCTCTTTTGGCAGTGGGGAGAGGCTTGGTTTGATTTATTCGCCACTGAAGAGAACACACAATGTCATCAGTTCTGCTCGTTGTAATTTCCCAGGCTGCACTCGCTCGGACGCTTTTCGTCGCGAGTGGAGTTGCGGTCTGTTGTGCTCCTTTCCACCTATACCACTTCCGCCCAGAGTGCTGAAGATCAGGCGCGACCGGGCCCAAGTCATCCTTGTGGCTCTGGATTAGGCACGAAGATACTGGTATCCCGAGCTACTCAGTCTGTCGATCGATCCCCGAGTCGACTGCCTCTTCAGGAGGACCTTCTGTCGCAGCAGCAGGGGACGGTCCTCCACCCGAACCTGTCCAGCCTCCACCTCCATGCGTGGACATTGAGCGGCGACAGTTGATGCCATTTGACTTGCCTCCTGAAGTCTGTGATGTCATTCTAGCAGCCAGGTGTCCCTCCACTAAAACGGTATACGCCTGCAGGTGGAACAAATTTGTGGCATGGTGCACAGCAAAGGCTGTGGATCCCCTTTCCGCCCCTCTTTGTGAAGTTCTCCTCTTTCTTCTTTCCCTGGCCCTGCAGGGCTCTGCTCTGGGCACCCTCAAGGGATATCTTTCAGCTGTTTCTGCCTTCTTACGGCTTCCTGATCAGCCTTCTCTTCAAGTCCCCTGTTGTTGCCAGATTCTTTAAAGGCAATACTCACATGTTTCCCCTTTCGTAATGCCTCGGTGGGACTTGAACCTGGTGTTAACCTATCTGATATGCGCTCCTTTTGAGCCACTTCATAATTGTTCTCTTTGTCTTCTGACTCTTAAGACTGCTTTCCTGGTTGCCATCACCTCTACCAGAAGTGAGTGAGCTCCAGGCTCTTTCTTCTAAACCTCCTTTCCTCTCTGTCCATCCGGACAAGGTTGTTCTCAGGACTCGTCCTTCGTTTCTCCCTAAGGTGGTTACTGCCTTTCACATTGGCCAGTCTGTTACATTGCCCGCCCACCTTTCCGCCTCCGCATTCCTCGAAAGAGGAAGAGCGGCTCCACCGTCTGGACCCAAAATGTGCGCTCTACTATCTGGACCGCATGAAACAGTTCGGGGTGGACGACCAACTCTTCGTTGGCTATGTGGGCGCTAAGAAGGGGCGGGCGGTGCACAAGCGAACCATCTCTCGGTGGGGTCGTTTTGTGCATCAAGACCTGTTATTCCTTGGCTAAGAAGGAACCTCCTGTGGGGCTGAGGGCCCATTCCACTCTGGCCACAGCGGCTACTACTGCCCTGGGACAGGGAGTCCCTCTGCAGGACATTTGTCAGGCAGCAACGTGGGCCTCGCTGCACATGTTTGCCAAGCATTACTGCCTGGACAGCCAAGTCCGGAGAGACGGCTTCTTTGGCCGTTCCGTTCTCCAGGACTTCTGGGTGTGATCTTGGTTCGCAGACCAGTTGGTATTGCTGGGGTATCTATTCTAAGGTAAGGAATCTCATTAACGTGTTTCTTTCAGATGAACAAGTTACTTATCCTTGGTAACAATATATCTGTAAGAGACATTAGTTAGTTATAGATTCCTTACCGCCCCACCTCCCCGTTTTGCGAACTGATATCTAGGGTTAAGGTCATCCCTTTCAGGGCCCTAGATTCATGGCACCAGTATCTGTTTCTTGCATGGCTCTGCGCTCCTGGCGCGGAAAGCTATGTACAAGAACGGACGTCAGCGCGCGAAGGCGGCGTCTAAGTACTTTGTCATCCCGGCAATCAAAATGCCAACGACGGACGCGGAGCCGCAGACGACGCCTAGTAACGCGCAAGGGTATTGCTGATAATATCTTTCCGGATCCTGCCTGACGCCTGGGGATATTCTAAGGTAAGGAATCTAACTAATGTTTCTTACAGATATATCGTTACCGAAGGTAAGTAACTTGTTCATTACTGACCGACTTATCTTTCTTACACTGCGGACAGGTTTTTAAAGTCCAGGCTGATCCCTTTCATGACACGAGTTGTTCTAAACACACCACTGTCAGTGCACTTCATGACCCCGCGCTACTGGCGAGGAAAGTCATGAGAAGTAACTGAAGTTAGTGCGCTGAGGTGGCACCTATATAGTTGACGCAGATGTCACTTCCAGCGCAGGCAATGCCTATGATGTCACACAGAGCCGACCGACGCCAGGAAAGCATGCTTGATCCAGCCTGACGCCAGGGAAATTCAAAGGTAAGTAATCTGCGGCTAGATCATATACCAACCAGATCAGGAGTTAACGAAGTTGAGTTGCCCATTTAGATTCTGCCTAGTCTCTACAAGCTAGCAATCTGTGGGCTCTTCTAAGGGAAGGAGTTTGAAAGATTTATCTGCTTTTTTTCCTCGTTGGAGAATGAGTCCTCTTGGAGCGCATTGATTCCTGGCAAGTTTTAAATAACTTTTTTTCTGGGGCTACATCCCTATTTGTTGACTTTTCACATTTTATAAAATGAGTTTATTGGGTACTGGCTTTGTGCATTATCAATATTAGATAGCCTCCCATCTTTTCTATGCATCTTCAGACCCCATAATGTATAGGTTGTGTGGGAAGGCTTAGGAAACATTTATTCATATCCTATGCGTTTGTTCCACACTCCTGCTCGAACAAAGACAAAGCTTGAGGAAAACGGTAAGCATGTGGGGGCAGATATGCCGAAACGCTTTGTCTAAGTGGATAATACCCACAAACCGGGCGCTCACCATAGCCTTTGGTACATTTTCAATGTTTTTTGCTAAATCGATTGAGGCTACCCATACAATCTGATCTTGCTGTGTCACCAATTCATTTATTTTTTAGTACAAGGAAAATTATTTTGATTTTGGGCACATGCAGTAAAAATGTATCTTTACAAGTTTTTATTTCTTAGTATATCAATTAAATATAATAGAGCGGAGTAGCAAAGTGCGTTTCTGTTGCAGTAACCCCCCCACTTTTTGCCAGACTACTTATGCACTTTGATGTGCCCTGGGTCCCAGCCAATCGGGTTCCCAGGGCCTGTGTTCTTTCCCCAAACCTAACCCAATTGGCATCTCTGGCCACAGGTCAGCCCCTGGTAAATGATACCACAGTTACCCAGGGCACTGTGACCAGGGAAGACCTCTAAGGGCTGCAGCACTTATTGTGCCACCCTTAGAGACCTTGTACCTTTGCGCGCACACACACCCTCTCCCCCTGCAGGCTGCGTGTTTTGGTACAGAACAAAGTGAAGAGTGGACATGGCACACATCCCTGTGTGCCATGCCTACAACCCACTGCCCTGGCATAGATCAGTCACCCCTCTAGCTGGGTGCCCTATGCCAGTGGTGAGGGTACAGGTGCATGAGCCCTGTACCCCTAGAGTGTTTAAGTCCATTCTTAGACATTGTAAGTGCAGTGCTGCCATTAAGAGTATATGGTGCTGGGAGCTTGTCATTACGGACTCCACAGCACCACAATTGCTACACTAAAAACTGAGAGGTTTGGTACCAAACTTCTCAGCACATTAAACCCACACTGATGCCAGTGTCTGGTTTAATGAAAAATGCACTCAGAGGGCATCTTAGTGGGTTCCCTGACTGGTACACACCAGCCTGCCACCACGAGACATGTTCCCGGACTACTAGGGTGGGAGCCTTCGCTCCATGAGCCCAGAAACAAAGCCTTTCCTGGGCGGAGGTGTTTACACCTCCCCCAGGCCAGAAAAAGCCATCTGTGGCAGGGGAGCTTCAAAAGCCTGGCAGCCTTTGTAATGCGGCCCTCAGTCTCTCCTGCTAGCAGGAGCAGGCCCTCTTCCTGTCCCCCCTCCTTTTTGGCTGGAAGACATGCAGGAAAAACTAGCAAGCCCAGAAGGTGTGCCCGCCTCTGCCAACCAGGTTGCAGACAGCAGGCCCTCCTCAATCAAGATTAGGGATTGTGCTCACTCCCCCACATGGGGTGATCTCACCACGGGTGTAATCGCCCTAAGGTCAGTAGCCCATTGGTTACTGACCTCATGACCCCTAAAACGCCCCCTAAATACAGTATTTAGGTGACCGCCTTGAACCCAAGAAGAAAAAGGACGGAAGACGACGACCAGCAGAGGAGACTGCAGAGAACTGACTTGGCCCCAGCCCTACCGGCCCGTCTGCAGTTTCCAGAGATCCTGCGCCAAAAATAGTCTTCTCCTGCAGTCAGCGTCCTCCAGAACCCTGGGCAGGTCTGACTTCCTTCAACAAAGACCGGATCTCCTGTGAACAGCAGCTCTGTTCAAAAGAAACACCAAACAAAGACTCTGAGCCTGCTGAGGAAAAAGAAACCCGACACCTGGAACCACAACTACACGCGTCGCCTACAGCCAGAGTTCAAGTGGCCCACCTTTCCCAGCAAGGTCCCCCAGCGCTCCCGAGTCCACCGTGGGTTGACCGCTCCAGGACTCCCCGACATCGCTTGCAGCCTCTGCACTGAGAGCTCTCCCCACCCGCGAATGGCCCAGTAAGGAGAAATCTGACCTCAAAAGCCCCTCCTGCATCCAGGTGCCATGCGCTCTGGAGAAAGGAACTCTAGGTGCACATACATCCCGAACCCCCCAACTCACCTGCCCAGCTGTTGGTCCCTCCCGGAAGTCTTCCTGGACTGAGCCGGCAGCTAAAAACCAAAACCGAAAATACCCATTGAAAACAGGGCACCCGACACCAAAACAGCACCCTGCACCCAGCCGTCCCTGCGGGTGCACTTTGTGTGCTAAACAGGATCCCCCTTTTTCCCTGAGCCGAACACCAGGAGCTTGGCTCCCACAACCTTGTGGCCTGCTTGCCAGCAGCCACCAACCGGAGGCCCCCTGTTCTCCATTGGGTAACATTGGTCCTCAGAACTCTGCACTAGTGCAGCTGAGGGTGTAATGATTGCATCGTTGACCCTGGGGAAACCCTTGTTCTAAACCCAGAAGCTCAACTCGAAAGACCGATTACTTACCTGGAAACTGTTAACTTAATTTCTCTCCATAGGAATCCATTGACTGTGTTTCTCTGAAAAATGTTGCAAGTGTGGAATTTATTTATATGACAGCAAGAACAATAATTGTGCAAAATTGATTTTACTTACCTTTTCTCTAGGAAATGTCCCAGTGTGATATATAGGCATATCACACTGAGCAGAAAAAGTAATCTCAAAAGTAACGTAAAAGTAACTTGCATGTAATTTTCATTGCAAAGTCGATACAAAGTATATGTACAGCATTTCACAGTATGGCGTTACCAGGAATTCAAACTGTAACCATTTTAATGTACATTTACCATGGCATTTCAAACTGTATATTTACTGCAAAGTATTTATCAACTTACTTGTGCCAGGCTTGCATGGTTCTAGAAAATAAAAGAATATTTTTATACAACACCAATTGGTCTGAAGTTCAGTGTTTGAGTGTGTGAAATCATTTACTGATTGAGTGGGTACAACAAATGCTTAACACTGTCCTCCGATACTGCCTTGCTGCTCGACCACACTACCACAAATGGAGAGTAAGGTTCTATCTGACTTTGCCTCTGCCTACCTTTGGGGTTCCACTGGAATCTGTGCACACTATACCTCATTTTGGTATAGTATATACAGAGCCAGCTTCCTACAAGCGGTCTATGGATTTCTGATAGCCCTTCAACACTTTATGGGTTGCCCTTGCGCACAGCGCGTCCCGCACTTTATTGGCACACCAACTTTGTTTCATTGCAGTTTTTTGGCTTGAGATTTTTAATGTTCACATATTGGTAGTTTGAGGAAATGGGTATTGTTCATAGGGTGTTATCATGCAACCTCTTAGCATGTATGTTCTGTTATACGTTAGTTTTCATAAACTAGGCATGTAATATAAGTAAATAGTTCCACTTTGCTATGTGGTGTGTTAAGAAGAATGTTGAGCAACTCAGCCTTCTGGATCAGCTGTCCTTTTTCTAACCACTTGTTTTGATGCGTCTTGAATGGTCCGACTCAGCTGTTTCCTACATCTCTATCTTTCTTGTACAGTACGATCTTAACCGTAGATGCTAGATCGCGCGGTGAGGCCAGCCCTCCATTATCTTCACTAGAAAAACGTTATTGTTGTGTACTGTGAAATTTTGCACATTGTTATTTTGCACCTTTGTTCGCCTGACGCACTGTTTTTAAACTGGGAATTAAGTCCTTTTTAATTTCAACGTTGGCAACACATGCAATTTTTATCTGTGCTCACCTTTGTATTTGCTTCACATACCGTATAGAGGTGTACCTTAGCTGCTAGGTCGCAGTCCCCGGTCCGTCGCGGCAATTAAGTGCCGATTGTACGGAGGGACGCCCTGCGACCCCACCCACTCATGACCTCAGTTCCGGTCATGGGGTACTTTAGGGCGATGCCATACCGGCCGCGCAACCGTAGATGCTAGATCGCGCGGTGAGGCCAGCCCTCCATTATCTTAACTAGAAAAACGTTATTGTTGTGTACTGTGAAATTTTGCACATTGTTATTTTGCACCTTTGTTCGCCTGACGCACTGTTTTTAAACTGGGAATTAAGTCCTTTTTAATTTCAACGTTGGCAACACATGCAATTTTTATCTGTGCTCACCTTTGTATTTGCTTCACATACCGTATAGAGGTGTACCTTAGCTGCTAGGTCGCAGTCCCCGGTCCGTCGCGGCAATTAAGTGCCGATTGTACGGAGGGACGCCCTGCGACCCCACCCACTCATGACCTCAGTTCCGGTCATGGGGTACTTTAGGGCGATGCCATACCGGCCGCGCAACAGTAGATGCTAATTGCGCGGTGAGGCCAGCCCTCCATTTTCTTAACTAGAAAAACGTTATTGTTGTGTACTGTGAAATTTTGCACATTGTTATTTTGCACCTTTGTTCGCCTGACGCACGGTTTTTAAACTGGGAATTAAGTCCTTTTTAATTTCAACGTTGGCAACACATGCAATTTTTATCTGTGTTCACCTTTGTATTTGTATTCACATACCGTATAGAGGTGTACCTTAGCTGCTAGGTCGTAGTCCCCGGTCCGTCGCGGCAATTAAGTGCCGATTGTACGGAGGGACGCCCTGCGACCCCACCCACTCATGACCTCCGTTCCGGTCACGGGGTACTTTAGGGTGATGCCATACCGGCCGCGCAGCGGGCTCGCCAAAGGCGCGCCAAAGGCAAGCCCATCTGCGCCCGTCTTCGCCAAGACCGCGACCGGCGCTGGCCATACTGTTAGTACCCTCCAGTCTCAATCATAGCTCTGGTCGCGGGAGGCATTGCTAACTCTTCGCTGCCCTCCCTGCACCAGTACGCAACGGCTTGATTTCGCTAAAGGCCCAGACCCTCCGTGCTGTAAGACATGTGGTTATTTACCTCTATGCAATCGGAGTCAGCGGAAGCAATCTCAGACCTACTTCAATGCGTGCCTCTTAAACTGCAGATCATTGGTCAAGCACGTCACGGATATTTGGTCCCTTTTAAGCGACGGCTCCTGAGACGCCATGTTTATTACTGAGACCTGGCTCACCCTGGACACAACGACATCCATCGCCCTTGCAATCCCACCTGGCTTTAAGATGTGCCACGCTGATCGCGAGGGGGGCAAGAGGGGGGGTGGTGTGGCCATCATCTTGAGAGACACTTGGAATATGGTGTCCTCCTCTCCATCGTTCGAGAACGGCATTGAAGGTCTGTTCTTTTGCATTCACTTTAATCCCTCTTTTTCACTGGCAGGCACCCTTATCTACAGACCCCCAGACTGCTCGGTGACGGCCCTCCAGAATTTATGCAGCCTTATTGTTCAACTGTCCGTTAAATACACTAACTTCATGGTGTTAGGTGATTTTAACCTACATGTGGATGATGCTAGCTGTTCACAAGCCAGTCATTTGGTATCCTCCTTAGAGGGCGCCAACCTTTTCCAACTGGTGTCTGCTCCCACACACACAGCTGGCCATACACTGGATCTTGTTTTCACCACTCTTGCTGAGGTTGCTATTGCGCCTCCCTCCCCTTTAACCTGGTCCGATCATTACCTGATCCCCCTTACTTTTCCTCTGCCGGCTCCCAAACAAACTGAAGGCCCCCATTTTATTACTAAGAGAAATTTGAAAAATCTAAACGTGGCAGATTTATGCGACACCCTCCAGGCCACCCTTCCTAGCCTGATTTCAGATCCAAATACCGATGCTATTTCTGTCCACAATTGGATTGCAACGGCAGTGGACTCCGCAGCACCGGCTAGAATTGTTAAATCTACAAGACCATCTCCCTCGGCCCCCTGGTTCTCACCTTCCCTGAAAGTATCCAAGCGTGAATGCAAGAAGCTCGAACGAGCGTGGCGAGCTAGCTATGATGACCAAGCTAAGACTTCTTTCAAAAAGGCCTTAAAAGCTTTTCATAAGGACATCAAAATAGCAAAGAGAGACTACTTCACAACCCGGATTCTGAATGCTGACCATTCAGGCACCGAGTTGTTTAAGGTGGTGAAGTATTTTTTCAACCCCACGGCATTAGTCTAAACTATCTCCCTCTCCTATACTCTGTAACTCTATCGCCCACCACTTTGACAATAACATTTTAAAGGTGTATGATTCTTTTGTTCCACAGTCATCAACAGTTAAATCAGACTCCCCCCCCCCCGCTCCAAGCTTATGACTCCTACCTTTAGCTGTTTTTTGCCTATAACTCCTAAGGAAGCTCTAGTAACGATTCAGAACTGCCATTTCGGTGCTCCTGATGACCCATGCCCGCCCACATTATGGAAAAGCATCTCGGCCCCTCTTGCTGAAATATTTCTCCAGCTATGGAATTCCTCGCTGTCCTCAGGCACTTTCCCCGATCTTTGGAAACATGCCACACTTCCCTTAAAAAAGAAACACAACGGGGACCCGGATGATCTTGGCAACTTAAGACCCATCTCCCTGCTCCGGGCAAAATGCTTGAAAAATTAGTTCAGCGGCAAATGTCCACTTTTATTGAGCAAAGCGGAGCTCTACACGATACACAATCAGGCTTCAGGGCAGGTTTCAGCACGGAGACGGCCCTCCTTGAAGTAGCCGAATCAATAAGATGGTCATTGGATTCAGGAGCCTCCTCCATATTGGTGCTCCTGGATCTGTCAGCGGCCTTTGATACGGTGGACCACTCCATTATGGTCGAGATTACAGGGTGCAGGTTTTGATGGAGAGGCGCTGGCCTGGGTTTCTTCTTGCCTGTATGGTCGTACACAGAAGGTCTCCCTCAGGCCTTTTGAGTCGGCACCTCTCCCGCTTTTGTGCGGAGTCCCCCAGGGCTCGGCCTTGAGCCCACTACTTTTTAATCTCTATCTGGCCCCGCTCTTTTCTTTAATCAACAACTGGGGTTTGAAGGCGATTTCTTACGCAGACGACACCCAGCTGTTTTTTTCCTTTAAAGAGCAGTCCGCTGAGGCCTTCAAAACTTTTAAAAGCTGCCTGCGTGATATAGCTATCTGGATGAACTCCAACAAATTAAAGCTTAACGCAGGAAAGACCGAAGTTATGTTTTTCGGTACGAACCTTATCCCTGAGGCAGACTTATGGTGGCCGGAGGAGATGGGCCCGCCTCCCTCCCCTGCCAACTATATTCGTAACCTGGGCGTAAGATGGGATCCGGATCTCTCTCTTCTGGCTCAAATTCAGCAGGTTTCTGCTACCTGTTTTAGATATTTAAAAAACTTACGGAAAATTTTGCACCTGCTCCCAGAAGATTGTAGGAAAACTGTTGTCCATGCTACAGTCACATCCAGACTGGACTATGCTAATGGCCTTTACTTGGGCCTCCCCAAATATGCCATCCAGCGCCTGCAGCAGGTTCAGAATGCGGCTGCGAGACTGGTTCGGCGCATTCCTTTCCGGCACCATGTCTCTCCGCACCTCCGTAGGCTACACTGGCTACCGGTGGATAAAATAATTATCTTTAAGGCCCTGACTCTGGCTTACAGGGCCTTGCATGGAAATTGCCCACGCTATCTGAAGGACAGATTATGTCCCTACAAGCAGGAGCGGTCGCTACGTTCTAGCTCACTCAACCTACTTCACCCATATCTGTTTAGAAAATCACGACGAGGGGGTAGATCCTTCACGGTCAATACAACCTCCCTCTGGAACCACCTGCCCAACTATCTACGTAAGGCAACTTCAGAATCCTGCTTTCGGAAAGGACTGAAAACGTGGCTCTTTGACTCGGCTTAATCTGGTCTCCTGGAATCCGGCCTTTTCTTTTTCACCTTTACATGCCTCCTAGCTCCCTCTACTGTTAGCGCCGGGACACCCCTGTTTGGGGTAGCTGTCGCGCTCTACAAGCCCCATTATTATTATTATTACGATCTTAACCTGGTGCTCACATTTTTGATTGGTACATCTTTTGTGCCTTTGTACAGTTCTTGGTGTTTGAAACCTGTCATGCTGAAGACAGAGCCACTTTTTGCTGTCAGTTATTCTCTACATGTCAGCGAGCTGTAGTAGCTTGCGGTTCATCCTCAGTTGGCCTCATTGTGCTTCAGACTAGGTCCTCCATTCTATTAAAGCTGGCTCCTCTTTTCACATTGGACAACACATTTCTTAGCTGGCCACCATCCCTCCTCTATCCAGTGAAGCAGGGAAAAAGAGCGCTTCAGTTGGACCCTCACTAAGTTCACAAGACCATTACCAAGGGAAGCCACCAATAACCTAAAGCTGATGGCTATTCGCCTAGCTATAAAAGTCTTCTACTCGCTTGTCTGTGTCAGTGTTTCTTCTAAAGACAGATAACGGGACAACAATGCACTTACACACCTACTTACATTCCTCTTACCGCCCAGCACTCCAGATGCATAATCTGATTAAAATGGTAGGGCACTCTTATTACCTACTATATCTTCTGCAAAAAGAAATACTCATTATGGATAACTAGGATTACAAATAGATGACTGCCTGGTTCACTTTTCTGTGCAGTAAGTATGGATATAGAAGAACAGTTTTATTTTGGAATAACCAGCACATGAAAAATACTGTGGAAATTATTAAAAGTGGCCATCTTTGGAAATGTGCAACTTGTTAAGAGATAATTGATTTTCTTTTCTTTTTAGAACATGCTAATGCTTTGACGTTAATGTTTTGTTTGAGTGTTTCTCTAATTTATAAACACATATTTTCTCCTCAGAAAAAATTTGAAGACCCTAGTAGATTGGCAAACCGAGGAGGTAATCTTTTAAAAGAACAAAGAGAGCATTCTGCACTTCTGAAAAAGCTCCCTAAGGTATAATAGTTGTGGGTTCCCTTATAAGGCTGTTATTGCGTATCAGTCAATGATTTTTATTGATTTGTGTTGTGTTGAGTGCATTGTTTTAATCCTTCTGTGTAGATTAAATGTACACATGAGTTCTGTTTATATTCATATTTGGAGGTAAGTGAATTAATTTTTCTGTTTTGAATCTCCTCATTTGAGTCTTTTAGTACCTTTAGCCAAACGAAATTCCGTTGTTTTTTTGTCATAATGGTTCTTTAGCTCTATTAGGGAAAATATATTGCTAGTATTTAGAATCAGATTAAGGGAATACAGTTAACAGATGCATCATCACACATTCTGCCTACATTCAGTCATCGTGCTTTGCCTTTTGATGCTAGCAGGTTAACGGATACTGTTAGTGTTAAAATTGTGCCTTTTATTGACAAATACGGCATTGTTAGTCCTGTTACTAGAAAAATTGTGCCCCTTTTCTAGCAAAGCGTCAGGTATTCAAAGGTTATGCAATTCAGATGACAACTTACATGATATCTGATCTCCGTTAATAATGGAGTCTCTGTGCACATTGGGGGGTCTCAAGACCCCCGTTTTTCTTTTGATGACCAAATCAAAGAAAACATGCCTATGAGATGCAGCATGTATGTTTTTATGTACTTTTTAGATTTTTTTTTTTTTTTTTTTAAAGTACATCAGTTTAGCTGAAGTCATTTAGCAGTGGCCTCCTGTGTAGCCATACTCCCTCATTCAAGACTTTGTGTCCCCTTCAAGAGTGTCTCTGGGCACTATGGTCCCAAGTAATAATGTTAGCGGGAAGTTTTAATTTTACTGATCTCTCCAGGTATCTGACATGGCTGATTCTACTATGATGAATTCACAGTGAATGTCAGTTGTGGGTGTAAAATTCATAATGGTCTTATAGGCCATTGGTGGGGATTAGTAGAACATCTCTTAATCAGTACACTCCGGTCCATGAAAACCTATTTGGGTGAATGCTGGATAAATGTCGGAGCAGTGGCTGAAAGACTATATCTGGATGCTTAATTAAGATGCCCAATTTGCAATTGACAGTGTATTCTAAAAATAAATCCTTTACAACAAACTGAGGGTCCGAGGATGTGGGAAGAAAGCAAAACTCTTATGTCTGTCATGATGGCTTAGATTGAAATATTTGTATCATTTGAAAACATTTTGGTATTAGAACAGTTGGTTGAGTAATGGAGAGTTGTAGACTTATTCTTTGTCTTCAATTATTTATAAGCAAAAATGTACAATTATTATGTCTGAACAGCTGGAAGAAGAATTGAAGGTTCGCATAGATTCCTGGGAGCAAGAACAGATGATGGAGTTTAAGGTTCATGGGCAGAAATTTATGGTTTTTGTGTCTGAGCAATGGCAGGCCTTTCATGCCGAAAAAGAGCGCGAGAAGCAAGAAAGGGTGAGTCTGAAGCTGGACGAGTAGAGTGAAATCACTAGACTAATTGGAATTTGGTTGTTTTTATGGAAAAATGTTTCTGCATTGTAGAATCTTCATTGATTTTATTTTTATATTTGTTTTCATTTGCAACCAGGTACCTGTTACCAAATAAGACCAATATACATTCAATGTCCACAAATTGCAACAAGGTGGTAATGCATGAACATCC
The DNA here is from genome assembly GCF_964204655.1 of Triturus cristatus. NCBI lineage: Eukaryota > Metazoa > Chordata > Amphibia > Caudata > Salamandridae > Triturus > Triturus cristatus. The sequence goes on along the minus strand of NC_140583.1, from coordinate 503,640,689 downwards.
CACCTGGCAGGACTCGGAGGGTTTCCGGGCCCTCCCAATAAGCAATAGGAGTCCTACCAGATTGAAAACGTTATGTCAATTACAGCACCATCGTGCGAATACAAGTTCCCATGGTTGACAAACTGTGGACCCACCTATAAGAAACAGGAACACCCCCGACCCCGCCACCTCTACCCCAGGCGTGCCATGGCTGGGCCTGCTACTAGTTATAAAGCGGTGATCCCATCTCCGAGTCAAGAGGGTGTCGAGTGAAGCCCCACAAGGGCCTTATTGTCCAGACCCTGAAATCCTCTATTTGCTCACATATTTGGGTATTCTACATGCTCTTAGTAAAGATACGCACCCCAGAGGCTTAGTGATACCCATGTACTGGGGGGGGGGAGGGACGAGGGGTGGAGGGGTGGAGGCTCCTAGAGTAAGGAGCGATCAGGATGTTTCAATTCCTCCAAAAATGTCTCCCAAGCCCTGGCAGCTTTGAGGGATCCCATGCCCCTCCTGGCATCTGTCGTACAGCTACACTGGGCCCTCTGTCTCTCCCAGTAGAATCTTCATTGATGGACATAAACATTAGACTAATTTCCTGCTATGTGCAAGGATTCAGGAACACTTTCCTATATTTTTGGTCAATGGAATTAACAGCACAGCGTCTTCTTCCATTGGAAGAATCTCCTTGGGAGTAGATTTCTAGAATGTGAATTGTAATCTTTCAAAATGTCTGTGTTTTTAACTGCATTGCAGCATCTGGGGTGGAAACCTGCCTGCATTAGAGTACAAATGCAGCCTAATAGGCTTGCATTGAAAGAAGTGAAAAAATGAACACTTTGACTCGTATAGTTTCTCTTACCCATAGTGCATTGCCTGGTAGTTGACTCTCTAGAGTCAATACTTTTTTGGGACTTGCGAGTGAACCTTCTTTGAACACTAGAGGCTTTCATTCAGATGTCTTTTTCTGACATGTTTACTCTATTCCTTTGATTCTCTATCAAGTACAGAAATATGTTCAGTTATATTTTTCATGCCACTTGCACCTTTTTTTCTGTCAGAAATCACTTCACTTTGCTCCAAGTGCCCATCATGTGAAAAATGGAAGGCAGTCATAGCCCTACATAAGGTGTTTGTTGTTTGGTTCCTGCCTTTCATTCCTTTAAGTAATCCAGCTTCTGATGGATACATCTGCCAGTGGATTCCTCACCTTGTGAATATCCCCTGCGCCAGCAACATTCAGAAACTTTTGTAGCTCTCCACGACAACAACGTCAGAGGCACGGCTCCGCTGAAGTCACTGGATCCATAAGAAGACCTCGTCGGCGTGATGACATCTGTTCCCTTTTTTCCGCGCTGTCGACGCGAACGGTTTTCTGGGATTCATTGTAGCTTTGGCTAGTTACTTTGTTTTTCTGCTGGTCTCTCTCTCTTCTTGCTTCCTGTTATAAAATGTTGCAGGGAGTGCGGTAAGCACATGTCCATCACGGATCCGCACGAGGACTGTCTGGTGCCTGTCGTCTGATCACGACGTCGAGGGATGCTCTTGCTGCCGCAAGATGAGTACGAAGGCTCTGAAGGAAAGAGGCCAAGTTGTTCATTGCCAGAATGAAAAAGGAGAAGAGAGGTCGAAGATGATCCAGGTCGAAGTCGACGTCTAGGCATGCTTCGAAGTCCAAGAAGCACAAAAAGAAGAGGCATGGTTCTCGACATCGTTCGGATAGAGAAGCGGCTCCGAGATCGACCTCTCCTTCTCGACGTCGTAAGGACTGTGTCTCCTTCTCCTGTCTCTGTTCCTGCCTCTCCTGTTGGCCTGACCTCGCCTGCGGCTTCACCGGAGCATTCTCCGGCTCCGGATCAATCTCCGACGCTGGTTGAGGAAGATTGGGCTCCAGACGAGTCTTCGACTCCGATGGCTCCACCGTCGGCGCCGATCGGCCCGAGTCCGGTTATGCCTCAGCCTGAGCCATTTCCTCCCTTTCCAGGCCCGGGTCAAGATCCAACGCATTATTTAAATGCGATGTATGGGGTCTTAACTAGAGCAATGTAACCCTCTGGAGCGCCTTCGGGCCCCATGGGTCCAATGGCTTTCAACTTGGGAGTTCCTCAAGCCTACGCTCAGGCTCCTTTTTATGCCTTTTCCCCCAGTGACGCCGTCTTGGCATTTCCTGGCGCCGAGGACATAGACACCGCTTCCATTTTCACCGGCTCCGGCTCGACCTCATTCGACTCCGGCTGCTCCTCTGGATCCAGGTTCGACGCCGGCTCTGGCGGAGTCGGTTATGGCGCCACCGACGCCTGTTGTGAGGATTAGATCCAGGAGAGACGCTCAGAGTCCTGGAAGAACAAAGGTACCAGGCTGAGGAGATGGAAGAGGGTGAGCTCATGGAGACTGATGATTTGTTTGAGGAGTGTCTTGGATTTGTCACCAGAATGGGAGATTACTCCTCCGGCTGATACTCCATATAAAGATGCGGCTCCCTACCACTCTGTTATTAAAAAAGAAGCGCAGCTTTTGGATCTGCAGCTACCATCTGCTGAGTTCAAGCCGAACATCCTCACAGAGGTTTTACATTCCCCCTCCTCTGTGTCGCTTGCTTCCATTTAACCCCTTCGCTGCCAGGCCTTTTCCTCCTCCTGTGCCAAGCCTTTTTTTGGCTATTTGGGGTAGTGCGCGATGATGCCCCTGTAACTTTTTGACCACATAAGGTATCCACGCCAAATTTGCGTCCTTTTCTTCCAACATCATGGGGATTCTAAAGGTACTCAGGGTTTGTGGATTCCCCTGGAGGGGTCACAGAAATGAGCCAAAATACAGCAAAATTGTTTTTTTTCTGAAAAATGGGAAAAACGGGCTGCAAATGAAAGCATCTGGGTTTTTCCCTGCAAATGTTATCAAAAAAGGGTTTGTGGGGTTGAAATCACAATTTTCCCAGCTTTTCGGGGATACCAGACATTTGTCAGAAACCCAACATTTTTTACACCGTTTTGGCATTTTTCTGGGACATGGCCTATTTTTGCTATTTTTTGTGCTTTTGACCTCCTTCCAGTTAATGGTAGAAATGGGTAGAAAAGCAATAATGGACCTTGGAAAGCTAGACATTTTAGACAAGTAGACAAAATTCTGAATTCAGCAAGTGGTCATTTGTGTAGATCCATCAAGGTTTCTTTATAGAAACTAACAGTTAAATATAGGATAAATTGAAAATTAGTTGAAAAAAACGGCCTTTTGTGTCCACGTTTTCACCTGTAACTTCTTCTAATTTTGACAGCTCTTTCAAAGCAATATACCATTACATCCGCTGGACATTACTGGTTGTGGGGATATATAGGACTTGTAGGTTCACCAAGAAGCCAACTAACCCAGAGCCAAAAACTGAGCAGCAACTTGCAATGGTTTTTTATTATGTACCGGGTATATAGTAATTATTCTGTAAAAATGTGTACATAGAAAAATCGGTATGAAAGATACCTATGTATTTCTGAAATGGGAACAAAATATAGAGTTTAGAAATAGTAGATATTTGCACATTTCTGAAATTGGGAATACTCATACTAGCATGAGAATGATCAGTAATTTTTTAGACTGACTTCTTTTTTTACACGATCTTTCATTTGGAAGGCAGAAATGCATCGAAAGTCAATAGATAATAACAGTTCCTTTACAAATCTGAATTACCCTAAGTCGCCCGATAAAAATGGTACCTCACTTGTGTGGGTAGGCATAGTGCCCGCGACAGGAAACGGCGCAAAACGCAACGTGGTCACAACTCAATATCGCAGTGAAAAATTACCCTTTTTTGGCAAAGTGCCTAGCTGTAGTTTTTGAACCCTAGCTCTGCGGGCACCTTGGGAAACCTAGCAAACCTATACATTTGTGAAAACTAGACACCCATGGGAATCCAGGATGGGGTGACTTGACTGCCTCCCACCAGGGTCTGTTACCCAGATTCCCTTGCAAACCTCAAATTGTCAAAACACATTTTCCCCACATTTCTGTCGTGGAAAGTTCCGGAATCTGCCTGGATCCACAAATTTCCACCCACCCCGCGTTCCCCAAAGTCTTACGAGAAAAACGGTACCTCACTTGTGTGGGTCGGCCTAGTGCCCGCGACAGGAAACGGCGCAAAACGCAATGTGGTCACACCTCAATTTCGCTGTGAAAAATGACCCTTTCTTGGCAAAATGTCTAGCTGTAGTTTTTGAACCCTAGCTCTGCGGGCACCTTGGGAAACCTACCAAACCCATACATTTCTGAAAACTAGACACCCGGGGGCTTCCAGGGAGGTATGGCTTGTGTGGATCCCCCAATGTTTCCTTACCCAGAATCTCCTGCAAACCTCAATTTTAGCTGAAAAAATCACATTTTTCACACTTTTGTGTGGGAAAGTTGTGGCATCACCGGGCTCACTCAAATTTCCCACCACCCAGCGTTCCCCTGGGTCTCCCGATAAAAATGGTGCCTCACTTGTGTGGGAAGCCCAAGGACCCGCGACCGGCAAGGGCCCAAAACGTAGTGAGGCTACATCGGGTTTCCTCCCCCTTACCCTCCTTGCCAAGGTTACTGCTCTGAGGACCATCTGCTTCTCCTTAAGAAAGAGGTTCTAGCCTTGCTTCAAAAGGGTGCAATAGAGGTGGTTCCGGAGCAGGAAAGGGGTCAGGGATGCTACTCCCGGTATTTCCTGATTGCCTAAAATGACGGCAGATTGCGTCCAATCCTGGACCTCAGAATCTTGAACTTTTACCTGAAACAGGAGAAATTCAAGATGCTGACTCTTGCGCAGGTTCTTCAAGCGTTGCAGCAAGGAGACTGGATGGTGTTGCTCGACTTGCAGGACGTGTACTTCCATGTCCCAATCCTGAAGTCGCACAGGAAGTATCTCCGTTTTACGGTTGGGTCGCAACATTACCAGTTTGCGGTCCTCCCGTTTGGTATTACTACCGCACCTCGAGTCTTCACAAAGGTGATGGCAGTGGTGGCTGCTCATCTCAGGAGGTCGGGGATTCCAGTTTTCCCCTACCTGGACGACTGGCTTCTGAAGGCAGAGTCCCCAGAGATGGTGCAGCATCATCTGCAGGTAACATCTCAGCTGTTATTCGACTTGGGTTTTTCGATCAATGTGCCCAAATCTCACCTGGTGCCCTCTCAACGCAACCTGTTCATAGGGGCGGTACTGGACACTACTGTGTGTCGAGCATTTCCTCCTCCACAAAGAATTCTCGACATTCAGGAGATGGTCCCTTTATTCCACAATGGAGCGTTTGTTCCAGTTCTGAAGGTCCTTCGCCTGCTCGGTCTGTTCGCTTCCTGCATTCTGTTGGTCAACCATGCACGCTGGCACATAAGGGCGCTCCAGTGGTGCCTCCGCAAGCAGTGGTATCAGCACAACGGGGATCTCAGGGAGTCGATCAAGATCTCCAGAGAAGCTGCAGCGGATCTATCTTGGTGGAGCGTGGAGGGCAATCTGTTGCAAGGAAAGCCCTTCCATCTGCCTCCATCGGTGGCCACAGTGATAACGGATGCCTCCACTTTAGGGTGGGGTGCTCATCTGGGGGATCAAGGGTCTTTGGTCTCCAGAGGAAAGGTTGCTTCACATCAACCTTCTGGAGTTATGGGCGATTCGTTTGGCACTCAAGGCCTTCCTCCCTTCCCTTCGCGGCCAGTCTGTTCAAGTCCTGACGTACAACACGACCGCGATGTGGTATGTCAACAAACAGGGAGGAGTTCGGGTCTCTTTGTCTCTGCAGAGAGGCCTGCGTCTATGGTCCTGGGCTCAGGGCCATCAGATTTGTCTGATGGCAAATCATCTGGCCAGGGTGTTGAACGTACGTGCAGACAGTCTCAGTCGGTATTTCTCCGCCGACCACGAGTGGAGGCTCCATCCGGAGGTGGTTCGTCACGTCTTTCGGACGTGGGGGACACCTCGGGTGGACCTGTTTGCCACCCGCGAGAACGCGCACTGCCCGTCATTCTGCAGTCTCCAGTTTCCGATGCAGGGGGCGTTGGGGGACGCGTTTTAGTTGAGTTCCTTTACGCGTTTCCTCCCATATCCTTGATTCCTCGGGTTCTGAGGAAGATTCGCCAAGACCGGGCCCAAGTTCTTTTGGTCGCCCCGGATTGGCCAAGAAGGGTGTGGTACACAGATCTTCTCCACCTCCCCTCGTGCCCTCCGCTCTGTCTCCCTCCGAGGGCACCTCCTCTCGCAGTCGGAGGGGCAGGTTCTACACCCCCACCTCCAGAGCTTACACCTTCATGCCTGGAGATTGAACGGGGAACCGGAGTTCTTTCTCTCTCCCACCTGATGTGGTGGACGTTATTTTATCGGCCAGGCGACACTCCACCAAGTCCATTTACTCCTACAGTGGTCTAAATTTGTAAAATGGTGTGGAGAGAGGTCCATTGACCCTTTAAAAGCCCATCTTTCTAATGTGCTCCAGTTTGCTCTTTCCTTGGCTCAGCAGGGCTGTGCTATGGCCACGGTCAAGGGCTATCTTTCGGCTTTATCGGCTTTTCTATGCCTTCTGGATCAACTGTCGCTGTTTAAATCTTCGGTTGTTCTGAGGTTTATCAAGGGCCTTACAAACCTGTTTCCTCCCACTCCTTTTGTAATGCCACAGTGGGACCTTAATCTTGTTTTAACCTTTCTGATGGGGTCCCCATTTGAGCCTCTACATAGCTGTCCTTTGAGGCTGTTGTCCTTTAAGGTGTTTTTTCTTGTAGCCATAACCTCGGCAAGGAGGGTGAGGGAGCTCCAAGCTCTTAGTTCTAGACCCCCTTTTCTTACATTACATGCTGAAAGGATGGTTCTTAGGACCAGGGGTGCCTTCCTGCAAAAAGTTGTTACTCCGTTCCATTTGGGGCAGTCTATTACTCTCCCTGTTTTTTATCCACCTCCTCATCCTTCCATCGCCTGGACCCGAATAGGGCTGTGAGTTTTTATCTGGACAGGACTAAATACTTTCGTCTAGATGATCAACTCTTCATTGGCTACGTTGGTCATTCGAAAGGTAGGGCGGTGCACAAGCGCACACTATCGAGATGGATCATCCTTGCCATCAAGATCTGCTACGCCCTGGCTGGTAAGACTCCCCCGGAGGGCATTAGAGCTCATTCAACTAGAGCAAAATCGTCTACATCTGCTTTGGCCCTGGGTGTTCCTGTGGCAGATATTTGTAAAGCTGCGACTTGGGCCTCCCTCCATACTTTCGCAAAACATTATTGCTTGGACTCCGAGATGAGGAGGGAGGGCCACTTCGCGCGCTCTGTGTTGCAAGACTTTCTGGTATAGGAAGGTGGACACCCTCCTCCGGGAGTGGGGACTGCTGTGGGAATCTATTCACAAGGTGAGGAATCCACTGGCAGATGTATCCATCAGAAGAACAAGTTACTTACCTTCGGTAACGCTTTTTCTGGTGGATACAGTATCTGCCTGTGGATTCCTCACTGGCCCCCCCGCCTCCCCGTTGTCCACCCTTGTATACCTACAATAGTGATGTTTCAAAATTCATTTATTACTGTCAAAGGAAGAGTGCTATTTCTTTTGCCTTTCTGTGTTATCTTCACACTGTTATTTTGTGTATCATGTACTGTGTATACTGTATATATATTGCTGTCCGTCCATGTGCCTCGAAGGCATGGAAAAAAGGGCGGAACTGAAGTCATCACGCCGACTAGGTCTTCTTATGGATCCAGTGATGTCAGCGGAGCCGCGAGCGGAGCCGTGCCTCTGACATCGGCGTGGAGAGCTACAAAGGTTTCCGAATGTTGCTGGCACAGGGGATATTGACAAGGTGAGGAATCCACAGGCAGATACTGTATCCACCAGAAAAAGCGTTACCGAAGGTAAGTAACTTGTTCATTTGTAGGAAAAAGTTCAAAAGAGATCTGAAGGACTAGGGAGGTACAAAATTGAGGGCATAGTGCAGGAAATGAGGAAAAGAAGAAGAAAAAAGAAAGATTGGAGAAATCTGCCTCCATAGGAGAACCTGTCACCTTCTGACCATAGGAGATCTAAAGAGATGATGTAAAGTGGCAAGAAGCAGCATCATTGATAATATTTTTATCATCTAAGCCAACGATGTGCTATGAGGAATTAATAGGTGTCGATACTACTTGATGTTTGTAGGAAAGAACTACATTTTGACTTGTCTCCCCCCCCCCCCCAACCTTTTTGCCTGGTAAATGATGTAGCTTCGACTAGAAGTGCACTAGGTTCATGCTAACAAGGTTTCCAGTGCCAGATCTTTCCTAAAACTGCAATTGTTGGCAAGACCTTTAGCACCCTCCAAGTTCCTTGTGGCAGCCTTGGTACCTAGGGTTTGAGGTACTAAAGAGGACCCCTAAGGGCTGCAGCACAAATTATGCCACTGCAAGGGACCCGTCACCAAGCACATGCAAGACTGCCATTGCAGGCTGAGTGTCTTGGTGCAGACAAAAGTGAAAACTCGACATGTCAGACATACCTGTTTGCCATGTTTTCTATCACTGCAGATATATTTGTAAGTCGTTCCTACACCAGGCCCAAAAGCCCTGAGGCATGGTGCTGAATATTACATGCAAGGGGGATACCTGCATGAGCAGACATGCCCATGTGCGGAACAGTCCTATTACTGCCAGTAAACTTTAGTATGGAAGCAATTTTAAAATATGTACTGGACACTGGTGAAAACGAGTTCCCAAGCTACATAATGACTTCACTGAAAATAGGTATGTTTGGTATCTACCAAATACTTGCACAGAAAGGGCACCCGAGAAGCTGCCACCTTCTTGTGTGCTAGCTGACTGGTTTCTTCCAGCCTGCCACCCGGGACACTGTTCTGACTTCCTCTGGTGAAAGCCCTCTGTACTCAGGAGACCCAAAACAAAAGCCTGTCCGGGAAGAGTGTCACCCCCTCCTACAGTCTGATTAGCCTTCCTAGAACGGCAAGCTTCAAAGAGCTGCCCCCTTTGAAATGTGAATCCCGCTTTCCTCACAGGAGAGGAACCTGTCCCCTTAGTCCAGAGCCCCTTTCGCACATGGACAGGCGGGAAAATTAGCTAGTCATGGGCTTTTCAACCCCAGATTAGTGCCACTACTAAGGTGCGCTAAACTGAGGTGGACACAACTTTTAAGAAATAGCAATCTTAGTGAGCGCATAATCAAGAATTCGGGGACGGGGTTATGCCAACTTCCCACAGGAATACACTATGCATCTTATTTTGATATATCCTGTAACGAGCCAACATCCTACAATGTTACTTTGAAAAATGCAAAGATTTTCTTGTTTACAATGTTGTTTAACCAAAATAGACTTTTTTTTTTAAAAGCCAGCCGTCTGAACGCCCATACTCTCATCCTCCACTTTCTCACCGTCAAACGATGTATAGTCGACAGCACAACAGTGTCACAAGACACTCGTTCTTCAAGATCACGACACTCAAGCGACTGTGACCAGAATTCTTTCAGCGTGCGAGACTGTATTCAAGGCATTTGCTCATTTAATGCTTTAAATCTCAACTAACAGTCAGAGAATTTCCAACTACTATCATCGGCGTCACCACTGCAGTCGCACCAGTTGGTGCATTCATTGTCTACAGTCCTTTTCTAAGGATTTCTTCTCATCAAGAAATGTCACCCAAGATGAATTGAGGATTTCAACTTCTTCCTCATCACCAAGGAAGAAACTTGCGGCTACTGAAATTGGGAGTGCCTCAAGGCATCCTCTCAAAACCAAGTTCAGTTCTATTTATTTGCTGAATTCTGCTCTTCCTATATATCCATTGCGGCAGATCATTCCTTTTGAAGACCCTTTGCAGTCGCCTGTCCGGCCTCCTATTCTGTCTCATGCAAATTGGGTCTCAAGAACATGTATCCTTTGCGGAGGTTGAAAATCGCTATGCCATCCCAGAAATCTCTAGGGTATCAGACGAGTAGAGTTTTGACGTTACAATGCATTGCAGAAAAGAAAAAGTATACCTCTTATTCACAGCTAAGATCACCATATTTGGTCACAAATTATATTCTATTATTTGTCGTCACTTGCTAATTCGCTGTCCAGAGGATCCCTGGTAGACGACATTAACTTTTTAGGATGTGCTTGCTAGAAGATTGGAAAAATTAAATATTCAAATGGAGACTTCTCAGCCAACATGAGTCACACAATAGACACTCCAACCAAGGGCATCAGAAAAAAAACTGCTTCCGTTAGTCCTAGGGCCACATAATATTGCTGAGGAGACAGAAAAAGATGCAACGCTTTACCTTATGAAGAAGTTGAAATAGTCACAAGTAGATCCCAAACTAATCTTTTATCGTCACATCTGTTAGTCGTGTGTATGCTTAAACACTGGGGTCAACAGCCCATGCAGAGAGGTAAGATAAAGAGACTTGATATCAATACCAGGGCATAGGTACACCGGGATCTCCCATGGGCTTCAGCATGTATTGTGCCACCCATGGGAGTCCACTCAAACTGTGACTACAGGCCTTCTATTGCAGCCTGTGTTAGTTGGTGCTTGCACTTATCACGACAGATATAAGTTTCCTTCTATATGAGGTCACTACACTTAAAACCTATAAGTCGCCCCTATTGCAGGCTCTTCAGTACTGAGGGCAGGGCTCTTGCTTATGAGTGTGAGGGTGCCCCTGCATGAGCAGGACTCCTTTACAAACCCGAAGTCGATTCTCCAGGCTTTGTATCTGCGGTCAGCCATTTTAATACATTGTAGTGGACATCAGTCCTTACGAGATGTCTAACAATGTAGTGTCTGCACCAAACCCAGTCATGTTTGGTATCAAATGTGTTAGTCTCCAACCCCAGCTCCAACTCCGCCATCACAAGACCTCTGCGACTCCCTAGCCGGAAGATCGCAGACCTCCACGACCGCTTCAGCTACCAGGCCCCCCCCCCCCCCCCCCCCCCGGACAGATGCAGACACCTCAGACTCACCGCCCCCCAGGCACATTGACCCTCTGCTTTCCTGGACCCACGTCAACAACGAAGACCATCAAAATTATGAACACCATCCACTCCGGTTCACCATCAGACCCATGCCCGCACCACATATTCAACAAAGCAAGCTCCACAATCGCACCCCTTCCCCGCAAAATCAACAGCTCCTTCAAGACCGCCACCTTCCCGGAGAGCTGGAAGCACGCCGAGATCAACGCCCTACTCAAGAAACCCAAAGCTGACCCCAAGGACCTCAAGAACTTCTGGCCCATCTCCCTCCCGTTCCCGGCGAAAGTCATTGAGAAAATAGTCTACAGGCAACTTACCACCTTCCTCAAAGAGCAACATCCTGAACCTGTCCCAATCTGGATTCTGCAGCAACCACAGCACCGAAGTAGCCCTCATCGCCGCAAGTGACGACATCAGGGCCATGATGGACAACGGAGAAACCGCTGCCCTCATCCTCCTGGACCTCTCGGCCGCCTTCGACACAGTCTGCCACCACACCCTCCTCACACGCCTCCACAAAGCAGGGATCCGCGACAAAGCACTGGACTGGACCACCTCCTTCCTCACTGGCAGAACCCAGAGTGTCCGCCTCCCCCATTCAGCTCTAAAGACACCAACATCATCTGCGGCATACCCCAAGGATCGTCCCTCAGCCCGACACTTCAACATCTACATGATACCGCTCGCCAATATCGCCAGATCGCACAACCTCAACATCATCCATTACTCCGACACCCAGCTGATCCTCACCAAGGCCCCCACCACCTCCAAATCCAGCTTCCACGAAGGAATGAAGGCCATCGCCGAATGGATGACGATCAGCTGCCTAAAACTCGCTTTACCCCCTCTGTACTCTTGGTTCCCGCCATACAGAGTCTGACAGCTACATGTCCATATGGCTCTGTTCTGTTAATACTATGAACAAAAATCTATTAAATGTCTTTTGTGGTCCAAGCACGCAGCAGGGAATTTTTCTAATGTTTGACTCCAATTACGATTCCTATGATTAGAACCAAGACTACAGGAATGCAACGTTATAATCTTGCATTCGCTTTACCCAGATATAAAAATGTAAAAGGTCATGTTGCACCTTAGATCTTTTGCTTTTTTCATTTGTGACATGTAATAAGCATTCATTTGGAGTGAACCTTTGAGAATGTTAAGATAAGTTGCACTTTTCTAAGAGCAATGATCTTTAGTAAAACCGAAGTAGAGCTGGCATGTATCTACCACATACATGGTGTATCTTCCTGTTTTGAATCTACTTCATTAACTAATAAGGGCTTGGGAGGATATCTGGGTTCTGTCATCTTGGTAGTGCAGAGAAGGTTTTTTCAAGCTTGGGTATGAACCACCAGAACAGTTGCTTATGTTTCTTCTACTAGACACTGAGCTGGCTACTTTGAACTCATTGCTTAGTGTTGCCAAGCATCAAAGAGGCTTAATGCGTCCGATGCATTGCAGTCTGCACAGCTATGTATAACATTGGCAAGCAAAATGTCAAAATGTCTATCGTGATGGTATTAAATGTGTGCACTTTCTCAATCCCTCCCTTTTGCAGTCTCAGTAGAAACTTGATTATTTTATTGACTGTTGTTGTATTTGTTTTCTCAAGGCACTTCTCAAAGTAAAAAAAAAAAAATGATCTCTGTGCCTTAATCGCCTTCTGTAAGTGGGAAGGATGGAGCTAAATATTTAATTTGTGAGGTGAAAAACAGCTCACATACAGACTCTTGTTAGTAGCAGCAAGAATGTCAATTAACTTCATGCCCCATCCACCAGATACATTTCATCCATGACCATATTCTGCACTGATCACAAACGATTATACTTTCCCTTATGTCGTCTCCTCAAGAGATGTTGGTTATATGGGAGCATTATTCTTTCCTCACGATGGCACCCGCCAACCCTTTGCTACCAACTTATACTCCAAAACCTTCCCGTTTTGAAGGGTCACTGTTCATGGTGCAGCTAATTGGTCTGAAATGAGCCACAAAGCTAGGACATTGGCATTTACTGCTTCTTTTAAAGGCTTTGCAAGAATTCTAGCTTTAGATGGTGATACCAATCCCACATATCAGAAATAGAATTGCAAAAAAAGTTGCTGTCTTTGATATTTGTTCGACTCAGTCGAAGTGTATCATACAGACTACATATATTGGGTAACATGATCCTTACTAGTTTGCTGGTAATCCATCATAAAGCTTGTTGTGATACACATAGTAAGTTTCACGTTGACCCTACAACTTACTTCAAGCAACTAAAATATCTGATTCCCGTCTGAAATGAATAAAAACGGAACTAGCACTGTTTAATATGCTTAAATAGACAAATGGCACTCCCTCATTCCCGCAAAAATGCTATTAAGCTGTTCACATAAGAATAATTGAGCAGCGTAGGCAAAGCTGACGGCATCAGGTAAGGTACTCTGATTTGGAAAATAATCTGTTCTAAATACTTGAACTGAGCAGGCGTATTACCACATCAGAAAAGTGTCTGCATGTGAGAAAGTGGGTTTCTGTTGCAGTAAATGCTCCCCCACCCTTTTTTTGTTTGGTTGCCAGACTACTGATGTTCTTTGACTTAATTTGCTCTGGGGCCCTGCCAATCAGGACCACATGGCCTGTGTTCTTTCCCCAAAACAAAACCCAATTGACAACTCTGGCCACAGGTAGGCCCCTGGTAAATGGTACCCCATGTACCCAGGGCACTGTGACCAGAGAAGGCTCCCAAGGGCTGCAGCACCAATTGTCACCCTTGGAGGCCCTGTACCTTATCACAAACACACTGCCTTGCAGGCTGCGTGTCTTGGTGCAGATCAAAAGGGAAGTCGACATGGCACACATCCCTGTGTGCCATGCCTACCAACCACTGTCCTGGCCTAGGTCAGTCACCCCTCTAGTTGGGTGCACTATGCCAGTGGTGAGGGCACAGAAGCATGAGCCCTGTGCCCCTACAGTGTCTGAATCCATTCTAAGACATTGTAAGTGCAGTGTACAATTAAAGAGTATATGGTGCTGGGAGGTTGTCATTACGAACTCCAAAGTACCATGATGGATACACTAAAGTCTGGTTAGTTTGGTATCAAACTTCTTAGCACATTGCACCCACACTGATGCCAGTGTGGGTTTCAATGTAAACGCATGACAGAGGGCATTTTAGAAATGCCCCCGTGAACTCTACCCACAACCAGTGTCCCAACTGAGTGGCTGCTTAGTCTGCCACCCACCAGACATTTTGCTGGACCCCTGGGTTCGAGAGCCATCTGCTCTCGAGGGCCTGCAACAATACACATCCTGGGACGAGGTGCTAGGTCCCCTCCCCCAGGATGGGCAGGGGAAGCTTCAAAGGCTTGCTGCCTTTGTGAGCTTCTCCAGACTACTTGCTGTACTCAGCAACTGGTCCCCACTGGTTCTTCCCCCCCCCCCACTTTGGGCGGGAGAACTGGCAGGAAAAACAAGTGAGGAAGAGGGGTGTGCCCAGCTCTGCCAACTCCACCCCTAAGGTGGGGAGGCGAGGTGAAGCACATCCTAGAGTTTCCGCCATCTTGAGGGGGGGACCCAGCCAACCAGGGACAGGCTCCTGCCCCCCTCCCACTGGAGAGTGGCAGAATAGGGGGTGCACCCACCCAAGGGAAGGGACCCATTGGTCCCTGCCCTTTACCTACCTATAACGCCCCTAAATTCAGTATTTAGGGGCACCCTGAACCTTCCTTCCTCAGATCCAACAACCATAAGAAAAGGACGAGAAGCCGTGCAGAGCTAACGAGGATGAAGCCCACTGACTTGGCCCCAGCCCAACAGGCCTGTCTCCCCTCAAACCTGCTCCTGCGAATCCCCGGCGTGTCCAGTGGCTCGTAACCTCAAAAAACCCCGGAGGACCTGCCTGCATTCACTTTCCAAGCTGTTTCTCCCGTGAACACCGGACGTGTTTAAATTGCAGCTTCTGGTGCCAGCCAGAAACCGCAAATCCAGAACACACTGCACCCGCCAAGCCCGCCCTTGTTTGAGTGAACAAACCCCACGAGGAGGTCCCCCCGGCGATCCTGACTCGAGATCCGGCGACCCCTGACCAGCCTCAAACCTCCATACGACACCTGCAGCCTCAATCCAGAGGACCCCCCCTACCGCGACCAGAGCGGGTAAGAGAATTCGACGTCCAAAGGCACTCCTGCACCCAACGGCCCACGGCCTTGTGTGCCCAACCCAGCGGTGCCTAACCATCCCTCTACATCCCAACTTACCCCTCGAAGTGGTGGTCACTCCTGGAAGATCCTTTTCACCGAGCCTGCAGTGTTTTTGTCCCAGAGAATCCCCATTGAAATCAACAGGGCACCTGACCTCAAAACACCACCCTGCACCCGGCTGCCCTAGCGCCGCTGAGCATGCCCCTTTTGTTCTAACTTGCTCCCCAACTTGCCCACGAGCTTAACCCTAGGAGCTTTGCTCCCACAACTCTGTGGCCTGCTTGCCAGACGCCACCTACCGGAGTCACCCTATCCTCCGTAGGATTACATTGGGCCTCCACACTCTGCTCCCGGCCGACCTAGTGCCACTGGGTGTGCAACAGTGCATCACTGACCCTGGGAGATCCCTGGGAGACCCCTGAGGCTAACCCCGGAACCCTAACTCCAAAGACCTATTACTTACCTTGAAACCGATAACTCATTTTTCCTCATAGGATAGCATTGACACTTTCACTTGGGGGGCGGAGCTAGCCGGCAGCTATGGCGGACGCGTGATCGCGGAGCTCCCGCTCTAAGCCCCTAAATATCTGTCCATATGATCCTGAGCAGCGGCATTGACCGGTGAACTGGCTGGGGGGTTCCTCCCGACACTGGGCTGAGTCGCCCCGGAGGCCCGGCGGCAGCGAGCAAGACCCGGAGAGCTGACACTGACGGACGTCGAGCGAGGGAGTGGACTGGGCCGTGATCCCTGGGCTGTCCTGTGGCTCTCCCCACAGTGCGTAGCGCGACGTGTGGCCGACTGGCGGGGCGAAGACCCGGCGTCCTGGTCCGGCAGCTGAGACCACGGGAGTTGGCGGTGAGGCGGAGACGGCCGCGCCGGACGCACAAGCGGAGAGCTGAGGACCTGCAAAGGGTACGGGGTGGCGGATGCGGTGACCCTCCCCCCCCCCCCCCTGGCTGGATTGCTGCCTGGGCTCCCGGACCCCCTGCCAGACGCGGCTGCCCACGCCGTGTGAGACCCAAGTCCCCCCTGGGGTACGGGCTCGGAGGCCCCCCCCCGTGACATCTTGGACTCGGACAGCGGGGGTGAAAGGCGTACTGGTGTGGATCGGCCCCTCCCCCCCCCCCCCCCCTCTGGCTGGCCTGGGGAGCGGCGTAGGCCGTGGGGCCACCCTCGAGACGGGTAGCGACAGGGAAGCGCACTGGTGCTGAGCCCGGGTGGACACTTGCGGAACTGGCGCCCCCCCCACCCCCCCTGCGCCATTGGAGCTGACCCAGGCCTGCGGAGAACTTGGAGGGATTGCTGCTTGTTCACCCTAGCTGAAGATATGTGACTTTCTGCGGCGGCGCCCTCCTCTGCTTCTCCCTGCCTGGCGGGATTCGGACGTCTGGGTCGAGGTGAGTGACGGCGGCGACTTGGAGGAATAGACCGCGTGTCTGGTGCTGTGACCTAGCTGCGGGTGCTGGAGGGCCCGCTGGGGCTGTCGCGCGGAACAGAACGGGCTGCCGCCGCGGCCCTCCGGAATATAGCCAATGTGAGTAGCTATCACCAGCAGTGGCCCTTGGGGCGCCCTTCCTGTCCCAGATAGCGACGGAACACGTGGAGGAGAGTGGTCCCACAGGCTCGAGTGGGGAGCCCCTCACTCTCATTTGGGCCTGAGGCGGTGGCCGGACACTGGGAGTGGTGCAGGCAGATATACGACTCTGTGAACAGGATGGTGCTGTAGCTGGGGAGCGAACAGAGTTCGGAACTGCGACGCAGGGTGGTCGGCGCCCCGGACATCTGCGAGTCGTGGTGGGGGTGCCCCGCGGTGCGGTCCCCCCGGGAACGGGACTTTGCCCCGGAGAGACGGGCGTGCGGTGGTCGCTGACCCTCAGCGTCGCCATGGGCAAAAGCGATAAATCCCAGCCCAAACTGTCTTTTGACCCCCGCAAGCCGAAGGGGCCCGACGAAGCACCACCGGCGCGGCCTCCGGATGGAGCGGCTGCGGAGAGCTCTATGTGCGCCGACATCAAGGCAATGCTGGCGGCAATGGAAAAAGGGCTGCAGGGCAGTCTGACCGCGATAGACACCAAGCTAGATGCGCTCACATACCGCATGGACCGCATGTCGGAACGAGTGGATAAGAATGCTGAGCGGCTGGATTCGTCCGAACAGAGAATAACGCAGGTGGAGGAGGCGCATACGTCGTGGGACTCGGACCGCAGGCAATTCAGTAAGCTGTTGCAGGTCATTCAGGACAAGTCCGAAGATTTGGAGGCCCGTTCGAGGAGGTCAAACGTCCGCATCACCGGCGTGGCGGAATCGACACACACCGGGCGAATGGAACTTTTCGTGGAAAAATTGCTGCGGGCATTGCTGGGAGAGGACGTGTTCTCCCCGATGTTTGTTGTCGAGAGAGCCCATCGTTCGCTGGGCCCTCGCCCCAAGCCTGGTGCGCCTGCAAGACCCATAATAGCAAAACTACTGAATTATAGAGATAGAGACACGGCCCTGCGAGTGGCGAGGGAAAAGGGGAAACTGCAATACGAAGGGATGGACATCTCCATCTATCCTGACTTCACGGCGAAGGTTCAAGAGGAGCGCAGACAGTTCGCACCCTACAAAAAGCAACTCCGCGATTTGGGCCTAGACTATGCCATGTTATACCCGGCGAAGCTCCGCATCAACAGGCAGGGGCACTCGCACTTTTTCACTGACCCGAGGGAGCTGCAGCGATCTCTGAAGGAGTGGTCGAAGGAGCAACGACTAGGGCAGCAGGACGGCGCGGCTGCCCGGGCGGACGCATCTGGCCTGGAGGAGCAGGACTAGATCGCTGGCGATGGCCGCTTGCTACGCCCTGTCTCCTTGTGGAGGGCCGTTGCCCTGTTGTGGAGGTAGTCGCTTGCCTGGCGGTATCGCAGCGGCTGGAACATTGTTGTTGTGCAGGAGACGACGGCCACTCCGGAGGACCCTGAGGCCGTGGCTGGGTGAGAACTTTCTGATGTGTTTGGGGATAGGCCTGGGAGCTGCGGTCCTGGACTTGGAGGGGAGGCAGGGGCAGGATCCTTTGCATGGTTTGGGCGAGGGCAGGATGTCCCTGCGGACTCAATACCTACGGGACTCAGGTTGGTGTGGCGCCTGGGCCTCATTGCACGGGCCGGTCTACGAGACAAATGGGCTATGGCCTAGTTGGCAGCTTGGGGGCGCTGGGAGGGTGCCTTTTCAAATGTAGACGGGAGGGGTTGCTCGCTGCTGATGGGAGTGTTGGGGTCCCCCCCTTGCACTAATAGTGGGAAGACGATAATGCCTCGTGCTGCACAGAGACTGGGGGCTTGGCAGTGGGGGCACGGCCATATGGTGGACAGTTGAGAGTTTTTAGGGTAGCTGTTCATCGGAAGCCCTTGCCCCAGTGCTGATAGCTTACGTGGGCTCTCTGAGGGCTGGTTTGGGGATGGTTTTGTATGTTTGTTGCGGGGTAGGGAGGGGGGTGGGTTTGGGGGATCTGTCTGGCCAGGTTGGGGGTGGTCGGCTGTGGGTGGTGGGTTGGGAAGTTGGGGGGGAAGGTCTGCCGTTGGGGCCTGTGATCCGCACTGTCTGTTGAGTGGCACGCTTTTAGACTCACTGTTGTATGGCTGTTTCAGACTTTCTGGAATCGAGTGGTGGGAGGGGACTCCCACTTGGCTTGTGCGCAGCGGTAGTTGCTGTATGTTTCTGCCCGGATGACTGGAATAAGTGAACGGACAGGGGACACTGGAGAGGGGGCCATTAGAGCACTGACGTGGAATGTCCGGGGGCTGAACGATCATCGCAAACTCAGGAAAGTCTTAAATTATCTCCACCAACACCACATTGACCTGGCACTGCTACAGGAGACTCACCTTCCTCTTACAAGTAGACTGTTAGCGGCGAAGGGGCTAGTGAGCACCAGCGCGGCGGCAGGCTTTACATCACATTCCAGAGGGGTGGTTACTTGGGTAAACCCACGATCGAACTTGCGGCTGACGTCGCTCACCTCCGACCCGGACGGGCGTTACTTAATAGCGAGGTGCTCTGGTAAGGGCCATGACTTGATCGTAGTTAATGTGTACGGCCCCAATTATGACTCTCCTGAGTTCTACGACACACTGCCAGCGCAATGTAGGCTGCACGTGCACACTGGCATGGTATGGGGTGGTGACTTTAACTTCACATTCAATCCAGAGCTAGACCGCTCCTCGGGGCCGGCTCGCCGCCCGGCGACCGCCGCCCAACACATGAAGGCAGAATTAATCAGGCTGGACATGCTAGACATCTGGCGACATCGCCACCCTGGTAAAGGGGGATACACGCATTATTCGGCATTCCACGACGTACATACAAGAATAGACTATTGGTTGGTGTCGCGGACACTGCTCGCGTGCGTCAGGGACTGCGAGGTGCTGCCGCGCACACTGTCGGACCACTCCCCTCTTTTGCTCGTACTGGCAACCCCGCACAGACGAGTGCCGCCGTTCACGTGGCGGCTGCCGCCTTACTCACTGCTGGATGAAGTGTTCCGAGGGGAACTGGCGGACGAAATAGACTCGTACTTTGAGGTGAACGCGGGCTCGGTCCAGAGCTTCCAAACGGTGTGGGATTCGTTCAAGGCTTATATTCGCGGAGTTGCAATGACTAAGCATTCGGGCGTGCTTAAATCCATCCGGCAGCGACTTGGGGCCCTGGAGAGGCAGATTGCGCAGCTGGAGGAGCTTCGGGGGGCTTCGGCAGACCCCGGGGTGGCTGCGAGGCTGCAGAACCTGGTCACTGAGTTCAACAGTGAGGCGGACCGTGAGGTGCAACATATGGGGAAGTACGCCACGGCTCGCACTTATGGCGAGGGCGAGCGGCCGGGATCCTTACTTGCGGGAATACTCCGTAGCTCTAGGCGACCTCTGGTGATAGACGAACTTGTCACAGCCTCGGGCGATGTGATCACGGATGAGGCGGGGATTACAGAAGAATTCAGGGCCTATTATGCGGGGCTGTATAAATCCCAGTCCTTCAGCATGGAAGAGGAGATAGACGACTACCTCAGCTACATCAAAATGCCGTTTTTGTCCAACTCGCGGCGGGAATTCCTGGCGCTGCCCATACAAAAAGATGAGATCTTGGAGGCTCTGGGAGGAATGAGGGCTGGCACTGCCCCGGGAGCTGACGGGCTGACGGTGGCCTTTTATAAGGCCTTCCAGGACCAGCTCCTCCCGCACCTCATGGCTCTTTTCGACGACATATGTCTTGAAGGCTGCATGCCTGACACGATGCGGGAGGCCCTGCTTGTCACAATACTAAAACCTGGGAAGCCTCCCAACTTGTGCGGCTCCTATAGGCCTCTGTCCCTGATTAATGTCGATGCTAAGATATATGCAAAGGTGCTGGCCACGCGTTTGGCGCTTTTGGTGCCGGAGCTCGTGGCACCAGAGCAGGCAGGATTTGTTCCATCCAGGAATCTTACGTATAATATCCGCACGGTCCTTGGAGTCATGCAGCATGTGCGCCCAGAGAGTAAGGCCATAGCGCTTTTCCTAGATATGGAGAAAGCGTTTGACTCTGTGGAATGGCCGTTTATGGTGAGGGTGCTGAGGAAGCTAGGGCTGGGAGAGCCGTTTCTACAGATGCTTGGTGCTTTGTATTTCGGGCCCACTGCCCGGTTGCGCCTCGGCGACCGAGTTACGGAGCCGTTTGCAATCACTAGGGGGACCAGGCAGGGCTGCCCTCTATCCCCGCTCCTCTACGCGCTGGTGGCGGAACCTTTAGCGTGCGCAATAAGAGAATACCACAGATTTGAGGGCATCAACTTTCCCTCCTATAAGATAGGTATTTCTACCTACGCGGACGATACGCTGCTGTACGTCCGAGACCCGGAGGAGAATCTCGCTTCCATCTTGCGGGAGGTGGTCCGATTTGGGGCGCTGTCGGGCCTCAGGGTCAACTGGAACAAATCACTAGCGTTCCCGTTGACTCCGGCCACAATGCAATTCCCTATGGAATACCCTTTGCAGTGGACGACGGACTCAATCCGCTACCTGGGAATTCGGCTGCATGGGGACCCGGAGGTCTTGCTGAGGGAAAACTATGGGGTAGCTTATTCAAAACTTGTAGACGAGGTGGAAGAGTGGAACAAGCTCCCTTTGTCGCTGATGGGCAGGATTGCCATCATGAAAATGATCGTCCTACCGCGGTTTCTGTTCCTCTTTAACAACATCCCTATAGTGCTCCCCAGGTCTTTCTTTACGCAGCTGACGCAGACCCTAACCCGACTGGCCTGGGGTGGTAAACAACCTAGAGTCCAATGGAAAGTGCTTACACTGCCATACGAGATGGGGGGGCTTGGTGCTCCGGATCCTGAGAGCTACTACAGAGTGGCGCAGGCGTCCCATTTGCATACGTGGATACACGCCGCACCTGACGTACCGCATGTGTTGCTGGAGCGCTTGTTTGCGGATCCACTCCCACTCCCAGCGACGGTCTTTTTACCCATGGATCGTAGGGTGGGTCTATTGGACTCGCTCGGTACTACTAACCATGCGTGGTACACTATCATGAGAAGGCAGGACCGTGACCTTTTATACTCTCCGCTGATGCCGGTGGAGTGGGCGGTTTGGCTCCCCCCTCTGAGGGAAGCGGGGGTGAAACGGGCACTAGGTGAGTTGGGAATCGTCAGGATGGCGGACCTGTTTCAGGAAGGAGGGGTCAAGACGCTGGAGAGTGTGGCCTCGACTCATCAGGGGATCACCTTACTCCAGCGCTTTCAATTCCACAGGGTACAGGGCGCGTTGCTGTCTCTTTTGGGGCCTTCTGGTGAAGAACCCCCCGAAATCCCGAAGCTTTCCTATGTCATTAAAACTGTGGCGCCGACCAAAATGGTCTCGACCCTCAAAAAAATAGGCGACCAGCAAAGGGAGCCCCAGTGTTCTGCAGCGCGGCGAGCCTGGCAGACTGATCTTGAAATGGACATCTCGGATGAGATGTGGAAGTACTGCTGCTCTAGCACCAAAAAGATTTCCTTGAATGGTCGACATCGATTAATACACTTTAAGTTTTTGCAGCGGGTCTACTACACCCCGGAAAGGCTGCATAGGTACGGGTTGCGCCCCACGGCGGTTTGCGAGCGTTGCCATGTACCCGTCGCGGACTTCCTACACATGGCCTGGCTTTGCCCAGGAGTTGCCCGGTTTTGGACGGCGGTGTTCCGGGAGTTGAGCCAGATCTTGGAAAAAGAGATCCCCCCCCCAGATCCGGCCCTGGCGTTGTTGGGCTACTCCAGGCCTCTTCCGCGGGCGCTGAGGCGCTTGACGGACATAGCGTTATTGATCGCGCGACGCGTCGTGGCGGCCTGCTGGATGAGAGGACCGCTTCCTACTAAGAAACGATGGGTTAGCGATATGCTGTATTGCAGTACGCAGGCGGAAACGTACAGCGAACTGTTACCCCCTAGGAGTCGCCCCAAGAATTTCTGCGCGCTGTATAAAACATACATGACAACCGGAGACCCTGAGGAGGTTAGTCAGGAGGGGACACAGCGCGAAGCCCCGGGGGCGTGCAGTGGGGAGGCGGGCGGAGTGCAACAAGAATAGGACACTATTGCGGTGTGTATGACAGTGAACCGTCGGTGACGGTGGCCGGGTTGTGGGAGGGGGGCTGGGGTGCCTTCTGTCTGCAGCGTGTGCATCTTAGCAGTGTGTTTGCGGGGCGGGAACGAGAACGGCAGGATTGGTATGGCCTGGAAGCAAGGAGCGCAGTGTCTGGTCGTGGTTTTGTGCCTGCGTTTGCGACAGCGTGTGCAAGTAGAAACAATACAGGAGGAGACAGTGGCATGGTGGCGGACGGGGGAGGGGGTTGGGTGTTGAGATATGGTTCACGTAACCTCAGAGGTCTGATCACACTAGCGGCAGGTTGACCATGCGTGGAAGTTGGGCTACTGTGCAGGCTGGGGGCGAATACGTGTTTCGCGCATCGGTAGTGATCCGGTCAGGTCTGCTCGATGTAGAATTGCAACGCCGCCGGTCCTCAGGGATGTCGGCTAAATGGCTGTGTGAGAGAAACTGGACCGGTTCAGTAGAGCTCGCTGGAGCAACCCATTGTATTAGGAACCTATGGCAGCCTGACACGGCTATTTACCATGTCTCAAAGTTTTTTTTTTTTAAAAATAAAATAAAAAAATAACTGACACTTTTTCTCCCAAAAAGTTTCGAAGTGTCGACTTTTGAAAACTACAAATATTCCTTAAATCAGCCAAATAACCAAAATGCATTTTCTCAACTGTTTTCAGGAAGTGTCCCAGTGCTGAATCTAGGATCCAGCACTGAGTACGAAAAAGTATTGAACGCATAACATAACCTGCTAAGGGAATTTCCTCCCATAGGATAACATTGGTGATTCTATGTGAAAGTTTCTACGTGTCAACTTTTGAAATGCAATAATATTCCATAAAAATCGTACCTTTAACCAAAACGCATTTACTCACCTGTTTTCAGGTAATGTCCTAGGGCTGAATCTAGGATCCAGTCCTGTGGTAGCAAAAGTAATCTGAAAAGTAATTAACTGCATTTTATTTAAACAGCCCATTCAATTGAATGTACTATACCTGCAATGTGTTGCAAACTGCGTACTTAAAACTGTAACCAAAACCAGTACAAGTTACACTGCAATTTTGTACCGTGTTCATACTAGTAATTTACTACTGAAAAGTATTTTTATGCTTAGCTGTACCAGGATTGCTTGGTTCTAAAAAGAAGTGTTTTTTTTTTTTATACAAAACAATCCGCTTAGAGTTCAGTTCTTGAGTGTGTGGATTCATTTGCTGACTGTGTACATCAGATGCTTTACACTGTCCTCTGATACTGCCTTACTGCTCGACCAAGCTACCACTTTAGAGAGTAAGGTTCTATCTAACTTTAACCTCTGCCAAACCTCTGCAGACCATTGGACTCTATACACACTGTACCTCACTTTGGTGCAGTGTATATATAGAGCCAGTTTCTTACACTGTGGACGTGCAAATCCAGTATAGTGAGAAGTGGTCCCAGTGGGCCAATTCTTAGGAACACACAAAGGTTAAAACATATTCAGACAAAATAAGACTAGTACATAATGGGTTACTTGTTCAATGTTATTGAATCCAATTCAACGTTGAAATGCTTGTCAATCAGCACATAATTAAAAAAAACTATACACAGCAAGTGCCCCACAGCAATGGGAGAAAGGAGAGGGAAGGTTATGTGCATCAAGTGAGGGTTGTAAAGGAAAGATAGTAACATCATATTCATCACAAAATTAATTACAATAGGGATGGCTCGTTTAAGCCGCAAACTAGGATGGTAGTTTGATTACATTACCATGATTAGGAATACATTATCATAGTTACAAATCACTGTTGATAGAAAACTGGCATAGGACAGTAACGCAGTCGAGGTTTCGACCCCCAATAGAAGGTAGGCTACTTTGATCCTTACTGTGGGGTCTTCCACAGGACTAAAACAAAGGGGTACCACAAACCACCCTTGACTGGAAGTTGTAAAGTTACCACTTCCAGTCAAGTCGACTGTTACTGTCCTATGCCAGTTTTCTATCAACAGTGATTTGTAACTGTGATAATGTATTCCTAATCATGGCAATCTAAACAAACTACCATCCTAGTTTGCGGCTTAAACGAACCATCGCTATTGTAATTAATTTTGTGAAGAGTATGATGTCACTATCTTTCCTTTACACCTTTACAACCCTCACTTGATGCACTTAACCTTCCCTCTCCTTTCTCCCACTGCTGTGGGGCACTTGCTGTGTATAGCTTTCTTAATTATGTGCTGATTGACAAGTATTCCAACGTTCAATGTGATTAAATAACATTGAACAAGCAATCTATAGTTATACTAGTGTTTTGTCTGAATGTTTTAATCTGTGTTCCTAAGAATTGGAGCACTGGGACCACTTCTTACTATACTGTTATATTCCCAGGTCCCAGTGACTTGATTGGATTTACCCTTTGCATATTACGCTGTGCAAATCCAGGCATTGCTTTTTTTGTTTTTGTTTAATGGTACAGGGATGATTGACATACCTTTCTATGCAGCAATCACCAGGGGGGAAGGGTTAAAATTCAGCAAGAAGACTGGTTAAGATCTTGTCTACTGTTCCATCAAGTGAAAGTAAGTGTTCTCCTGCTATAGTTTGTTGATTCTCTGGATTGGCAGTGGGCCGGGCGTTGTGCATTCAAGGGCACCCACTGCACCTCACTTCGATGCCGTGCCACACCACATCCCAAACATTATTCCAAACAAAGCTGACCAGACTCAGTGCTATCCAGTAGCAGGATGCCTTCCAACTACTCCTGTTGGAGCAAATAAAAGGGAGGGGCTGTTTCTTGAACCTGGTGAGGCCACAAAAGCATACCAGCTCTGTTGCCCTGCTGTCCGGTTTTGAAGCATGCTAGTTTAGTGAGCGTAGAAGTTCAGGGTTTCAACAGTGGGCATGGCTAAAGCACAGGTGCTGGAGTATGGAGGTTCTGCCTTCCTCTTGCTTTGTGATGAGTAGATCCATGCAGGAGTACCACAGCACCTCACAGCAGTGTTCACTATGCATCGGACCTGGTGGGGGACCTTTCCACCTGGGTAACGTAGACTTTCACTGGTGGACATATATGGATACCCGCTCTCCAGCTTGCATATTGTGGCAGGTTCCATTTGGGTGGTAGTCTGTTCGATGGAAATACTCGCCAATTTGTGCTGGAGTAAGGTATGCTCGGTGTAAAATAGAGTATTGGATCTGGCGTAAGCGCTGATTGTAAGGTATTTGGGTGGGGCTCTCTAGGACAACAGCCCATTCTGGGTCTCCCTCCCAGTGAAGCCTTTAGGAGTCTCGCGCAATCGCAGCATGCTGCCTGTTGGACCTGTCAGCCCTTTGGTGGTTCCCTCCTCAATTTTTTTCTTTGTGTCCCTTCCCCTTCACATTTTTTTCTGTCCACTATATATTTTTTTGGGTGTTAACGTAGAGGCCCTGGGTGCCCATCTTCACTAATTGAGGATGAGGCGCAAGGTGCTCCTCTAAAATGGAGGGTGAATGACATCTCCTCTATAAAATGGTGGCCTAAACTGTCACCTCAGAGCCTGGGCCATAGGCTGTCATGAGGGTTTCCAGTACCTTCTGGGTCCTTCTGGCTAGTCAGGGCCCAGGCTATATATAGGGGTGAGGGGCGGCGGCCATTTTAGGTAGATGGTGTGAGGTGAGGAGCCAGGAGGCAGGCGCTTGAGTGGGTAGGTGGGTGCGCTAAAAGGGGGGAAATTGACCATCCTATGGGCCTGCTATTTCCCCCCTGGTTGACACCGCCCTCTATCTGGTGACCTGACCCGACCGGTAGCCTCTGTCCTTAGGGAACAAGCCGTCAAGAAGGGCTAATTGCCTAGCTAGGACCCCTGAAGGGCATAACGATGGGGAGTTCCCTTCACCGGCCCAATGCCCTATGCCTCTGTGACTACCCGGAGCCCTGGAATGCCCAGACCTTGAAACTGACTGCTGTTCTGGGCGAGGTGGGGAAGTGATCAGCGCCGTAGCCCCAGGAGAACTGGCTGTGTAGATGGTTCGCTCCTAAGCTGCAGATCACCCCCGTGACTTGGGCCGCCCCCGCTGAGGATTCCCTGAGGAGAATCGCTGTCCCTGTGTTTGGAGGCGCGGCCCTCTGAGAGGGAGAGGCGTCGCCGAGGCTTCCTGTGGGCCACGCAAGGCCGAAGCCAAACTCTCGCATCACCTGACGAGGCGGGCTGCCAAACGCCGCCCCGCCTTAGTGCCATTGGTTGGTTGGGCCGCGCCCCCGCCGTAGTGTCGTTGGCGGCTGCAGGTGCGGACCTCTGCAACTGCAAAGAAATCCCTGGAATCCAGCGAAGCTCCCAGGCCACGTCTGGCCCGTCCGGGTGCCCCGCGCCATCCCCCCTTCGACCCGGACATCGCCGGGAGGGAGCCGAAGTGTGCACTGCCAGACCCGCGAGGGTCGAAGAATCGGGTAACCCCTGGGGGAGGCGGGCGGAAGGCCGGAGAGAGGCCCTGGACTCGCCCCTACCCTGGGGAAGTGCTCCGTAAGCCGGGCGGGCCCACACTGATCCCGACGAGGGAGTAGACCGGTCCATGCCCTCTGCCCCTGCAGGACTCGCTAAACGCCGGGTGAAGACTCTGACTGCTGGCCCAGGGCCCTTGGCCCCAGCCCCTTCAAAGCACCATGTTCCTGCGCCTTGGTTGAAGGGCCATATGCATAGCGCTACATTAAGTGGCCAGATTAGGAAGCGCTATTAAGTTACCAGGTGTAGCGTGAGGGTAAGCCATGATCCAGAGGCGCTAGTAATCTGCTGAGGGTAGCGCTGTGTCCACCTGCCTTACTTTGAAGCTTCACTAATTGTTGTGGGCAGCGCTAGGTTACTAGGGCCTGGTTTTCAGTGCTATCAAATTACTATATTAACAGTGCCATGTTCATGCTATGTGATGCATAATATTTATTGACCCTATTTAAAGTAGTGCCATGCTAAGTGCGGCCTTGTAATTAATGACAATCTTGACAGTGCAATGTTCATGCTATGTGATGCATATTATTTATTGACCCTATTTAAAGTAGTGCCCAGGCTAAGTACGGCCTATTATTTATTGACCCTTTACCAGGTAATGTCAGTATCATATGCGACTGTGTAGTTCTTCACTCAATTCAACATGCCAGGTCATTGTTATGTGCGGCACTAAAGCGACTGTCTCTATTCATAGTGCTAAGCCACTGCTGTGGGTGGTGTAATAATTGATTTGTTCTGAAGAGAAAAGAAAAGAAGAAACGAGAAATAAGGGAAGATAAAGTTTTCCCACCTTTTCCAACTTCTTGGTGTAGCGTCATTTTTTTTGGTGGTGGTGCGCTGGAGTGCGAGACGAGTGTGGTGCAAGCACAACATGTGAATGAGTATAGGCCTTCCCCCTTAAGCCAAGCTACCCCCGGATCTTAGGTTTTCAAGTTGGTGTTCAGCGGTGGGATCCTGAATCTGTGCTTGCATCCACTCAGTAGCAGTTTGGCGCGCACCACAACCTACACCTGATTGTTTTTACTGGAGTTTTCTCCAGGTTGCCTCCCTAATTGGAATTTTGTTTTCAAAATTGTCCTGTCCTGTGGTGTATTTCCTCTTAAAGGAAAGGTCTCCTATTGTAAACTTCTGTTCTGCGGGATTGGGTCCCACCTGGTAGGATGGAGTTTGAGTTGGGTAGGCTGGAAGAATATACGGTAACTCAACTAAAAGAATTCTGCCAGGAGAGGGAGGTGTTCTTCAAGCAAGGGGCAAAGAAAATAGAACTCCAAACTAACTTGAGAGCCTGGGTCATGGCCCACCCTAGCGGGAAACGGGAGGAGGGACCAAGACTGGACACCACAGAGGAACCAGAATTACTTTCCCCCCCTGGGAGGGGACACATGGATGCAGGACCTAGTGCCCCTTCAAGAGCAGGTAGTAGCGCCTCGGGGGGGGGGGGGGGAAGCCTGTCATCAGCTGACTTAGTTGACAGGAGGGAGGAGAGGCAGTTTAAAATGGAACTGGCCCGGTTGGAGAAAGAGAGGGAGGAGAGGAGGTTCCTCCATGAGCTCCACTTAAAGGAGTTGGAACTCAAAGCCCTACAGTTTGCAACCCCCAGCAGTCCCGTTGGTGGCAGCGTACCTAGAGAGGAGCCCAGACCCTACCTGCCAAAAGATGTAGTTGCCAGCTATGGTGTCGGGGATGACATTGTTAAATGGCTGGCTGTCTATGAGGTCTCCTTACGAGCCCATGGGGGTCCCCGAAGTTCAGTGGGGGATGGTCTATACAGGTATATGCCTCCGGTGGAGAGGGATGCCTTGATAGCTTTGGAACAGCAAGATCAGACCAATTACCCCATCATGAAGGTCGCCCTAGTCAGGAAATTTGGGTTGACCCCTGAAAAATTCAGGCAGAGATTTCGGGGCAGTCAAAAGTTGGCCACCCAGAATTGGGTAGACTTCTTGGACTACGCCAAGAAGGCCTTAGAGGGCTGGGTACAGGGCAGTGAGGTAAAGGACTACGAGGGATTGTATAATCTGATTTTAAAGGAGCACCTCCTCGAGAAAAGTTTTCCGGAGCTGCGTCAACACCTGGTGGACAGCAAGCTAACTAATCCTAGGAAGCTTGCAGAGGAGGCGGATATCTGGGCAAGTACCCGGGTATCCTCAAAAGGGACTGGGGGGAATTTCCAAGGGGCTGGACAGGGCGCCCCCCAGAAGAAAGAGGGGGGAGACAAAAAGGAGTTCTCCAAAGGCCCCCAAAAGAGTTCACAAGGAAAAGGAGTAGGATTCCCTCCGAAGGTTGGCCCCCACAAACCCCCTTATCCTGACCGGGGTCAGCAGCCTAGGGTTGTCCGATGTTATGAGTGTGGTGAGATTGGGCACTATAAAGGGGATGCCAAGTGTCCCAAGAGGCCACACCCTCCCATTGGAGGAAAGACCCCTGGGGTGGCGAGTGTAGTGCTTGGGGAGGAGTTGCCCCTAGATAAGGGAGGCGAGTGGGCAGGGCTAACCTTGGTGTCCTTAGGGGATTGTGAGATGGTTCCTAAGACCCAGGTGCCCTCGAATACTACTAAGTACAGGCAATGGGTCACCATCAATGCCCAGAGGGTGGAGGCTCTGAGGGACACAGGAGCCAGCATGACTATGGTAAGGAGTCAGCTGATGGCCCCAGAGCAGGTGGTTCCCAATGTAGTCCACCCGGTTGTGATGGCTGACAACCGAGAGGGTCACTATCCGGTGGCCCAGATTCCCTTTGAGTGGGGAGGGGTTGCGGGTCCTCTACGAGTTGCGATAAGCCCTGCCATGCCGGTCGACTGCCTGTTGGGAAATGACCTTGAACACTCGGCGTGGAAGGAGGTCGAGTTCAGAGCCCACATGGGAATGTTGGGGACACCTGAGTGGACGTGTGCCAACACACGGTCCGTGACTGCCCGAAGAGGGAGTTCACAGAGGTTGAAGCCTGGAATAAAGGTCCAACCAGCTGCCGGAAAGGGTAAACGGGGTCAAGGGAAGCCTGCCCTGGCATCTGAACCACCAAAGGTGGATGGGGTGACTGAAGTGGTCCCGGAGTCTACGGAGGGGGATGTAACTTCCCTGGAGGGCTTACCTACCCCTGCAGACTGGCAGGTGGAGGGAGGACCTACTAGGGAGGAGTTTTGTCGGGCCCAAAAGGAGTGCCCTACCCTTGAGGGTTTACGGCGGCAGGCCGAAGCCCAGGCAGCGGGTAACGATTCGGGGAACTTCCACATATACTGGGAAGATGGTCTCCTTTATAGCGAACCCAAGGCTCCGGTGCATGGATCATCCCGGGCCTTGGTAGTTCTCCAATGTTACCGAGCCTTCCTTTTGGGATTGGCTCACGAAATACCCTTGGCGGGACACTTGGGACAAGACTTTTGCTCGACTTGTCCCTCATTTCTACTGGCCTCAGATGAGGATTACGTCAGACACTTTTTGTAGGACGTGTGTAACCTGCCAAGCTAGTGGGAAAACAGGGGTGAAGCTGAAGGCTCCCCTGGAACCACTACCTGTCGTTGGCACCCCCTTTGAAAGGGTGGGCATCGACATTGTCGGGCCATTGGATCCACCAACGTTTGCCGGTCACAGGTTTATCCTGGTTCTGGTGGATCATGCCACCCGGTACCCAGAGGCTATTCCTCTGAGGACCATTACTGCACCTGTGGTGGCACGGGCTCTTATGGGAATTTTCACCCGGTTGGGATTCCCCAAGGAAGTTGTGTCGGACAGAGGTACCAACTTATGACTGCATATATGCGGGCTATGTGGAAAGAGTTTGGAGTCACTTACCGGTTCTCCACCCCTTATCACCCCCAGACCAATGGTCTGGTGGAAAGGTTTAACAAAACCTTAAAGGGCATGATCAGGAGTCTGCCCGAGAGCCTGCGGAGGAAATGGGACGTCGTCCTACCTTGTTTGCTTTTTTCCTTCAGGGAGGTACCACAGAAGGGAGTGGGCTTCAGCCCTTTCGAGCTGTTGTACGGACACCCTGTGCGCGGACTCCTCAGCCTGGTGAAGGATGGATGGGAAAAGACTCCCAGAATACTTCCCCCGGATGTGGTGAGCTACATGCTGGCCTTTCGTAGCCAAATGGCTAGGTTGTGGAAGCAAGCTTCTGAAAACCTAGAAGCCAGCCAGACAGTCATGAAGGAATGGTATGACCGAAATGCTCACCCGGTGGAGCTGGAGCCTGTCCAGATGGTGTGGGTGATGGAACCTGGAGAGCTTAGCGCCCTCCAGGATCGCTGGTCAGGCCCCTTTGAGGTGGTTGAGAAGAAGGGCAAAGTCACCTACGTGGTGGACCTCAAGACCCCCAGACAGCCCCATCGGGTGCTCCATGTCAACCGCCTCAAACCTCACCAAGAGAGACCCGAGGTCACTTTAATGATGGTGACTGATGGGTCAGAGGAAGAGGAAAGTGAACCTCTTCCTGATCTTTTTGTGTCCCAAGAGAAGGATGGGTCGGTGGAGGGAGTGATCCTCTCACCATCCCTAACTGCCGCCAAGTTCTGGAGCAGTTTGCTTCCTTGTTCTCGCTTATCCCGGGAAGGACTCATCTGTGTACCCATGATGTGGACACAGGGGACAGCCCACCTGTGATGTCCAAGTCCTACCGACTGTCGAATAAGGTGAAGGCCAGCATCCATGGAGAAGTCACCAAGATGCTAGAGCTGGGAGTGATTGAGCCTTCAAGCAGTCCCTGGTCCAGTCCGGTGGTACTGGTACCCAAAGCTGCCCCGCCGGGCACTACCCCAGAACTCCGGTTCTGTGTGGATTACAGGGGACTGAACAAAGACAGATGCTCATCCCATCCCGAGGGCGGATGAGCTCATTGACCGGTTGGGAGCTGCCCAATATCTCAGTACCTTTGACCTTACATCCGGGTACTGGCAGATTTCCCTGACAGATGGAGCCAAGGAAAGGTCAGCCTTCTCCATACCTGAGGGTCACTCCCAGTTGTGTGATGCCCTTTGGGCTCAAGAACGCCCCTGCCACATTCCTGCGGCTGGTGAACCAGGTCCTCTCTGGGATGGAGGCCTTTTCGGTTGCGTACCTGGATGACATCGCTGTCTTCAGCCGCAGCTGGGAGGACCATTTGTGTCACCTTCAGGCTGTCCTTCAGGCTTTGCAGCAGGCGGGTCTGACGATCAAGGCCAGTAAGTGATCGGGCAGGGGTCGGTAGTGTACCTCGGTCACTTGGTGGGTCGGGGCAAGGTTCAACCCCTCCAGGCCAAGATCGAAACCATCATGGCCTGGGAACCCCACAAGACTCAGACGGAGGTCCGAGCCTTCTTGGGCTTCACTGGCTACTACCGACGCTTCGTCAAGGGATACGGTACTATCGTGGCCCCCTTGACTGAGCTCACTTCTAAAAAGCACCCTCGACGGGTAATCTGGACCGAGGGGTGTCAAGAAGCCTTTGACACCTTGAAAAAGGCAATGTGTGCGGCACCTGTTCTCAGGGCCCCTGACTTCTCCAAGGAGTTCATCGTCCAAACAGATGCGTCGGAGCATGGCATCAGGGCAGTGCTGTCGCAACTTAATGACGAGGGTCTAGACCAACCGGTGTTTTTCCTGTCTAGGAGACTACTCCCCCGGGAACAGAGGTGGAGTGCAATTGAGAGGGAGGCTTTTGCGGTGGTATGGGCTCTGAAGAAGCTGCGGCCATACCTGTTTGGCTCGCACTTCCTGGTTCAGACCGACCACCGGCCCCTCAGGTGGCTGATGCAGATGAGGGGCGAGAATTCCAAGTTGTTGAGGTGGTCCATCTCCCTACAGGGAATGGACTTTAGGGTGGAACATCGCCCAGGAGTGGACCATGCCAACGCTGACGGTCTATCCAGGTATTTCCGCCTTAGTGAAGAGGACTCCCAAGGGTTTGGGTAGCTCTCCCCACTTTCAGCTGGGGGGAACGCGTTTTAGACCTGTCAGGTGGTCAGCTTCGCCCGGCACATATAGGTATTGGATCGTGTGATGCGTAGGAGGTTCTTTGGATAAACTGCCCCATCGGGCTGTTGGGGTCGCAATAAGGGAACGGTGCAGTAAAAAGTGACCAGGATGGAGTCGCTCCTCTGAGATCAGATCAGTACATGGTACGAGGGTACCATCTCGGAAGACATCCCCAATGTCGTGTTTGCCGGCCGTCCCGCAGTTGCGTAGTTCGGCTCCCGTGGTAATCCTCAGGCCCCTGGGTGTCCCCAAGAGAGGAATAGCAGGGGCATATGGTTTTGTGGAGCGAGTAATGCATTGGCTTCTACTGTAGCATTTATGTGCCACAGAGAAGCCGGGTGTCCACAGTTGTGGACTTCACTCAGGGATGGAACCGATATAAGAGGGAGGGATGCGACATGGGAGGGTGCAGATTACTCACCAGCTAGCTGACATGACCAGCCAGCCATCTGGCAATCCATTGTAACTGTGCAGTCAGGTAATAGTGCTCAAAGTTTGGAGCAGCAAGACCACCCTGACCTGTAGGCAGGTACAGTTTTCTGATGGAAACACGTGGTCTCCACGTTCCCCAGATGAAATCTCTTAACATTCTCTGAAATTTACTGAAGAAAGAAGGGGGAATATAAAGAGGTAAGTTCGTAACATAATAGCCGGGGAAGGATAACCATCTTGGTGAGAGCAATCTTGCCTGTGATGGACAATGACAGAGTCCCCCAAAAGGCTAGCTGAGAATGGGTGGCAGTTATAGCTCTACTGATGTTACCATTCTAGAGATTGATTTTCCTCCAATAAATGTGAATACCTAAATAACGAAATGAATCGGCACACCATAACACTAGATCCCTGTTAAGGTCTAGGGTGGCCTCAGAGAAGGGGTAGAATGACTATTTCAATGCGTTGGCGTGCATTATTGATACATTGGCAAGCAGAGTAGAAGCCAGTGAGGAGGGGATAGCATAAAGATCTCACGTACAGCAGAATCCCCCAACCCAAGTACGGATACATTCAGCCAGCGGCTCCACAGCCAAGGAGAAAAGAGGAGACCAGGGGCAACCCTGCCGTGTGCCATGACCTACTGCAATGGGATTGGATATGTAAGGGCCTGTTTGAACGCGAATAGTTGGATGCGTGTAGCGTAGTTGGACCGTATCAATGAAGGTGACCCCAAATCCAAGCTTAGATAGTACTGCAAATACGTAATCTCACTTGAGGTAATCAAAGGCCCTCTCGAGATCCAGAACCAGGCACCCCAAGTGAGACCAGCGAAGCGTTACATACTCTGCAACTCTGAAGTAACTGCGAAGGTTGAGGGAGGTGCTGCGAGAAGGGACAAATCCATTCTGGGCAGGGATGTAGGTGCAAGCAGATTAGCAAGAACTTTCGCCAGTATTTTGTAATCGGTGTTTAAGATTGCTAGGGGTCTGTAAGAACCCAGGGCCATGCGATCCTTGCCCGGTTTCAATACGGAGACCACACTGGCCTTGCATAGTGAGGCTTTTTCTATCGCAGAGACATAGAGGGTGTGCAGATGGAGGATAATTGTATCGGAATATGTTTTGAAAAACTCAGTCTGGAGTACATCTGGCCCTGGGTTCTTCCCCGCCGCCAAGGACGATAATGCCTTGCGTACTTCATCACTTGTTATAGGAGATTGTAACGCCAGTTGTTGATCTAGGGCCAATGTGGGTAAATCTGTTGAGTTCAAGAAGGTGCCAATCTGCAGGCGGTCCCCGTGTGCAGTGGATTTATAAAGAGTAGGGCGGTGGCTGGTCATGGCTGTGTGAATCTCAAGTTGCGTGTAGTGCATGTGCCCTAGGTCATCGCTTATTGCGTGAATCTGGTGATGAGGGTGTTCCTGGCGCACTAGATAAGCGAGTAGTATGAGTACGTGCCGAGTGGGCTAAGTAATTGTGGTAATGTAATCTGTCTAATAGTTCGGCGTGGCCACTCCGTAGCTAGTCTAATTGGGCCTTCGCCCCGGGGTGTGTGACCTCCGGAAGCTCCCACCTTTGGTCGCCATCTTCAGATTCTTTTTTCCGCCGTTGGGTCTGGATCAACAGTGAAGGAGCTCCAAGAACTTTGGAGAGAAGAATCGACGAAAATAAGAAAACTTTAGAATAGATCACCAGGGAAGACACCAGAGATCAAGAATTCGACGTTTCAAAGGAGAATGCGCATACAGGGGGCTCCCTGGGCGCAGTAATGGACAAAACTCCGTTTAAATTCTGCACGAACTGCCACCACAAGTACGCGCAAAAGGCCCAACAGCCGGTCTGCAATCTCTGCCTACCGCTCGACCATCGAAGCGAGGACTGCAATGCCTGTGCAGCGTTCACCCCGAAGACCCTCAGAGTAAGGGAGAGCAAACTACAACATGCAGGGGCAGGGGACACCCCCATCGCGCTGAGATTTGGGACTCTCCAGCGGAGAGGAAGACAACATAGCAGAGGGACCATAGGACGTCTTGGTCGTCTAGGTCGAAAAGAAAACGTCGAAGGAGGTAAGAGTCGTCGAACCCTAAAAACTCCACTGATACTCGCAAAAGCGAGCCAAAGTCCTCGAAAGGAGCAGGGCCGTCGAAGCACTCGACGTAGAGTACTGCATCCAGAGACAAGCAGACCGTCTGATCCTCTGAGAAGGACCCCAGACGGCGAAATCCCAAGACAAGGGAAAGGCGCCGAAGAGCAGCCACCAAAGAGGACTCGACGTCGAAAGGCGAAGGCCCGAGAGCGGTTTCGACTTTGGCGTAGACCACAGCGAAAAGGAAAGTAGAGTCCCTCGAAACTGATCATGCGGCCGAGATGGAAAGGAAAAGGCTCGAGGCTGAAATGGCGAACATCTTGCAACGCAAGAAAGATTTCGACGAAAAAATGAAATTCTATAGTATACCATCGAAAGCCACGGCCGAAACAGAAGGGTGCGTCTAGGATTTCCAACCGCCGAACACACCTGAACCTGGAGAGGAACAAGAAGACGACCTGTACTACGGGGTTACCGAAGGGGAGGAAGACGAGCAAACTTACCAAGACTCGACGTCCTCGGAGGCTCAGGAGATCTCGAAGCCGAATCCCCAGAAAAGGGTGTAGAATCATATCCGTCGAGGCCTTCGCCGCCAGAAGACATGGGGATCTACAACCAAGTCATCAAAAGGGCTGCAGACACATATGGAGTGCAGCTAGAGGAAGAAAGACCAGTCTCGCTTCCTCTTGGAGACCTTGTTGCCATCCCAGACTAGAAGCCAGTTCCTGCCCATGCTCCCAAGTGTTGTAGACCAGGGGAAGGAGGAATTCAAGGAGCCTGCCATGTGTAGAGCAGTGACTCCACTAGCAGAGAAAAAATACATACATTCATCAAAAGACCCCATGTACATTAGAGGGTCAGTACCAGCCGACTCGATCATTACATCCACGGCTCGGAAAAGAGCAAATATACCCACAAACTCAGACCCACCACCAGACAAAGAAAGCAAGAGGATGGACCTGATAGGTAGGAAGATGGAAAGGAGTGCAGCTATACAATTGCGCATCGCCAATTCCAATGC
The DNA here is from genome assembly GCF_964204655.1 of Triturus cristatus. Classification (NCBI taxonomy): domain Eukaryota; kingdom Metazoa; phylum Chordata; class Amphibia; order Caudata; family Salamandridae; genus Triturus; species Triturus cristatus. The sequence continues at coordinate 503,604,044 of NC_140583.1, read as the reverse complement.
ACTCCTCAACAGACACGCATACCAGCACTGGGAAGAAGTGGGAGAACTCCTCAAGCATGTACCAGAGAAGGGCAAGCCACCTGGTAGAAGAGGGGAAGAACATGGCTAATACATGTTTAAAGTCGGCCCTAGATGCAGCGGAGAAATCGTGCAGGCAGATGATGCTGGGGATCACAGAAAGGAGGCATACCTGACTAAGGATTTCGGGTTTCAAAAATGAAGTCCAAAACAACCTCCTCAACACACCCTTCAATGGGGAACAACTGTTCGGAGCACCAGTTGATGACAAATTGAACCAGCTGAAAAAAGATAACGAAACAGCAAGTTTCATGGGGGCACTGCAGTTCCGAGGTATGAGAAGAGGAACACCTTCCAGGAGGCCAACAGGCAGAGGAAATAATCAACCTGTGGCACCACACGAGACCTCCCAGCAAGGTTACCAAGGAGGTAACCAGGGACAGCAGCAGGGGCAGCAACAGCAGAACTGGCAGTACCAGCCCCGACGACAATCCTTTCGAGGGCGCGGCCGAGGAAGGGGTAGCGGCCAGAGGGGGGAATCGGTCTCCCGCAGCAAAGTGGCTGAACAGCAAAACCAACGCACACCCGGATAAGACTTCAGGAAGTGCAGAAAGAGTCGAGGCACAGACCAGCAAGAAATCAAAACCTTCAACAGTTCCTCCAACATGCTACACCAGTAGGAGGCAGATTGACACTTCCTCCAGGAGTGGAGGGAAATAACATCAGACAAATGGATACTAAACCTCATACAATACAGGTACTTTATAGACCTGGAAAGGGCACCGCCTAACAGGAGGCCAAGGGTCCGAGTGCGCTCATCAAAAGAGCGGACACACTTGATGCAGGAAGCAAGAGAAATGCTAAAGAAAGGAGCCATAGAAATGGTACCACAAAAATAATAGAACAAGGGGGTATCCTCAACCTACTTCCTCATACTAAAGGTAGACAGAACATTACGTCCAATTCTAGACCCAAGATTCTTAAACAGGTTCATAAAGACTCAAACTTTGAAGATGACATCGCTGCAAGAGGTCATACCTCAACTACAAGGAGATTACATGGCAACTATCGACTTTAAGGACACCTACTTGCACATCCCCATCAACAGCAAACACAAACACCTCCTCAGGTTTATAATCAACAAAACTCACTACCAGTTCACAATACTGGCTTTCGGACTAATCTGCACCAAGGGTGGTAACAAAATGTCTGGCAGCAGTAGCCGCACACTTAAGGGGGAAGGGATACATGTATACCCATACCTCGACGACTGGCTGGTAAAAGCAAGCTCATACCTCAAGTGCAAAAGGCACATAGAGATAGTGATACAGACGCTTGCCCAACTGGGGTTTTCGATCCATTGGGAGAAAACGTCAATAGAACCAGAACTGAAGAAATTAGGAGCAGAGATCAACACCATACAGAGCACGGTGATTCCATGTGGAAAGAGGACTCTGGCAATATGCAAAGAGTCGCGTCTTTACCGCAAGGGGCAAGCTCTGACAGTGAGGACAGTGGGCAAACTGATGGGGATGATGGCATCATTCATACATTTGGTACCAAATATCCGCCTACACATGAGACCCTTCCAAGAATGGATCCAGCAGCAATGGTCACAAGCGACAGGGAGTTGGGAGGATCTAGTGGTTGTCACGCAGACAGAGCAAGAAATAAAGTGGTGGAACCAGAAGAACTTAGCACAGGGGAAATCATTCACACAACCAACTCCAACAGTAACCATTACAACCGACTCCTCCCAGAAGGGGTGGGAAGCGCACACAAAGAACCTCAAAGTAAGGGGGTTGTGGGGATATCAGGATGCAATAAAGCACATTCACTACCTAGAACTCAAGACAGTGTTCCTAGCCTTAAAAGCCTTTCAGAAACTGCTGTACGGACACAGAGTACTGATACAGACAATACAACTACCATGGAGGAACACAATCTGCGACACTTTCCCTGCTAGTGCAGGAAATATGGAGATGGGCAATCCCCAGGGAAATAGACCTGTTAGCAATACATCTATTAGGGAAGGACAATGTAAAAGCAGACTGGCTCAGCAGACATGCGTCAGCATCCCATGAATGGGAGATCAACCAACAAGAAATCCAGAAGGTATTCCACAAATGGGGAACTCCGCAAATAGACCTATTTGCAACACACCAAAATGCAAAATGCCAAAACTTTGCATCCAGAGTTCCGTGCAAACAGTCCCTGAGGAATGCGCTGTGGATAAGCTGGTCAGGGACGCTTTTCCACAGATACCGCTACTACACAAGGTACTGAACAAGTGCAGGTTCAGCAACATGACGCTCATCCTGATAGCACCACAGTGGGCCAGACAAACATGGTTCTCACAAATCATGGAGATGTCACAAGCGCACGCACACAGGTTCCTCGCCAGGAAAGACCTGCTAACGATGCAAAACGGAAGAGTACTACACCCAGAGCCAGAAAGACTCAGCCTAGCTGCATGGCTCCTGAGGACCTAGAGTTTGCACACCTCAAACTACCGGCAAGCATGATGGCGGTACTCAGAGAGGCAAGGAGACCTACCACAAGAACGTGCTACGTAGCAAAGTGGAGAAGATTCACCGAATGGTGCAGTAGGGAGAAACTGCAAACCAGGATTACTAAGGAATCAACAGTACTAAGATACTTAACACATCTACTGCAGAATAAACTAAGCTACACATCCCTAAGGGTCCATTTAGCGGCAATTGTGGCTTACACAAGAGGAGAAACAGGGAAGAGTTTCTTAACCTCACAGGTGGTAAAAAAAATAATCGAAGGAGCTAAAAGGATCGCACCTCCAAGAAGAATGCCAGCACCAGCATGGAACCTCAATGTAGTGCTAACACAACTGATGAAGGCACCATTTGAACCTATTCACAAAGCTACACTTCATATGCTCACGCTAAAGACAGCCTTCCTAGTAGCTATCGCATCACTGCGAAGAGTGAGTGAATTACAAGCGCTAACGCTCCAAGAACCCTACATGCAAATACACAGTGAGAGGATTGTCATGAGAACGGACCCGCAATTCATGCCAAAGGTGGTGTCTAAGTTCCACATCAATCAGACAATTCAAATACTACGTTTTTTTCCAAAAACCCTCCACAAACACAGAGGGGGCCTTACACACACTGAACGCCAGGAGGGCAGTGATGCACTGTATGTAAAGGACAAAGGAGTGCAGGAAAACAAAGCAATTCTTTGTATACCATTGCACGATGGATTGCACAAACCATACTGCTCTGCCACAAACAGGCAGCGCAACCATTACAAGGAGCAGCTCATGCTCACTCAACAAGGAAGAAAGGAGCAACAATTGAGTTTCTAGCAAACACACCAATTCTAGATATTTGCTAAGCGGCTACATGGTCTTCAGTGCACACGTTCACTAAGCACTACTGTGTGGATATCCAAATGAACAAAGAAGCTCAAGTAGGACAGAAGATCTTGCAACACATTTTCAGTAACCAGTGCTCATCTTCCACCCAACCACCACTATAAGGACAAAAAGCTACAAAGTCTATGCACAGCATAGTGAATCCAGAAAGATTCAGGCTGCAAAACGTATAGTTTCTTACCCATCTGTGTAGTTTTGCAGCTTGAAGACTTTCTGGATTCACTAGCGAACCCACCCTCCTCCGCCAGAAAGATGAGACAGGAGGATAAAGGGGGGCAGAAGATGAAAAGACTTTACAAGGTCAGATAAGAAAAAGTAGCACAAGAAAGAGAAAAAAGAATCCGAAGATGGCGACCAAAGGTGGGAGCTTCCGGAGGAAGTGCGTCGACGTCACGAAGGACACCAAATGGTGGTATGTCGACGCCCACCTAGGCCACGAAAAAAAAAAGAAATACTACAATTCCAGGACCCAACCACTAGATGGCGGAATAATGCACAGCATAGTGAATCCAGAAAGTCTTCAAGCTGCAAAACTGCACCAACCGGTAAGAAACTATACGTTACTCGGTGTCGTGAATTAGGGGAGGTAATAAAGAGGAGGCCTATATACGTCTAGCCGCAGATGGGGGTTTTGTACTGGTGAGTAGAAGGAATATATACGGGTTTCTGGATTACGTGAGCGCCATACGTCTAATATGGACCAATAGTTAAGCCAGTTATTTAGAGCTTGTGCATTAGATGAGACAGTGATGCGTGTAAGAGGAGGGAAAGAGCCGTCCAGCGAGACATCAAGGACCGAGTTGAAGTCGCCTCCTATGAGCCAGGGGATATCATTCCCAACGAGCCAATACCCTAGAGAGGCTGCAAAGGAAGGTGCTCTGTTCAACATTGGGGGTGTAAACCGAGCCAATTAAGAGGCGTACCATTGAGTTTACCTGTACGAAATACATACATGCCCCCAGTGTGTCTCGGTCACCTCCAACTCCCAGGAGACCCCTTTCCCCCAGATAAGTGTGCCCCTTGCCATGGAAGAAAAGTTAGTACTGGACACCTGTGAGAAAGTGGCTCTGTATATACTGTTACCAAATAGGTGCAGTGTGTACAGAGTCCACAGTCCCCAGGCAATGCCAGCAGATCTACACTGCAGTTAGGAGTAAATAGAGTATCTATGCGAAGAGGAGTGGATTGTGGCTTAGTGTGTCTCCAGGCTGCAAGGATAGGCCCTGCCACGCTGCACTGAGGGTACACAGTCAACTGTCAGATGAGCACCCGGTGCGTCAAAGACTGATTATAGGCTAGGGCTGGAAGTGAATTGCCCTCCAATAGCGGGGGAGGCGCCCACATCGCAGTCAGTCTCGGCGCCCAGTGACCACCAGCACCTTCCCACTGCAGCAGCGAGAGAGCGCACCATAGCAAGAGGCAGCGCGCTGTTTAGTGACAAGTGACAGCACAGTGAGCGGTTTGGGGCCTAGACCCGACCGACCCTCGTGCCCCTGCAGGATCCGATATAGTGAGCAGAGGGGGCAGCCTTGACGTGAGCTACCCCAGCAGTGATGAAACCCAGAGGTTCTGCCCTCTTGTGTCCTGGGAAACCTGCAGCCTGTCCACAGTGCGCGATGGGTAAGGGGTAGCCCAGGCCCGATCAGGACCTCATGCAATACCCCCCCACCCCGTGCGCACCTCATAGCCTCCGCCCCCCCCCTGCCTTTCCCAGTCCCCCAATCCAGAGCGCGTCCCACAACAGCTGTGCTGGAGGGGGGTGGGGGGGGAGGGGGGGACTGGGCCCGACTGACCCCCGGATCCCCAACCCAGCACCTCAGATGCGATGCTTAATTGGCACGACGCCTGGTATAACTCCTCAGAGGTGGCAGGTAGTCTCAGTGGGCTGCATCGCCCCCGGCCTCTAGGACTCGCCCACACAGGAGTGGCACAGCCTGTGCCCACAGCGGTTGGATAAGGGGGGGGGGCTAGGTCCAATCAACCCATCCCAATTCCGCGGGTGCTCGGCACCAGTGGTGTGGCTCAGGATTCGCCACCTCTGGTGCGGTGGGTAACCGGGGTCAAAGGGCAGGCATCCCTTACCCAGCAGATCAAGCACTGTGTGGAGGCCGGAGGGCTCTGAATCAGCCGCCGGGTCGCGCTCCCTCACCGAGTGCACCAGCCGCAGCACCACAGAGCCCGCACCAGAGTCTGGTCCAAATCCGGGGAGCTGCAAAAATTTCCAGGAAGCGGGACTCCTCCGGGAGCAGCAACTCCAAGGCCGCCCAGCCCGCACGACGCGGGCTGCAGAGTGCGTGCCGTATCAGGACCCCAGTGGGAAGGGGAAACTGAGGCAGGCCACGGACTCTGGTCCAGAGACGGCTGCACTCCCGAGTGCGACACTCAGCAGGGCGGGAGCCCCGGAATGCTCGCCATCTGTGTCGGTAGCAGCAGGACAGCCCCACAGGGTGATCCTGTCTGTCTTTGTATTGGAAAGCACCGATGATGCAGGATAATATGGGTAGGATGTGGAGCGGACTCGATGCTCATCTGTCATCTTAGGCTGCTGACCACACCCTTCTCCTTTTTATTTTCTATTGAAGTGATTGTAAGAAACTGTCTATATATATATATATATATATATATATATATATATATATATCACTTAAAAAACCATAGGTTTCACACAAGTTATAGTTAGCTGTACATTTCACTCGTAAAAAACCAATGAAATTCCACGTTATAGTTAGATCAGGTAGCTATAACTCGCGCGCCCGCAATCCACTGCTCATGACGTCACATATTACATCACTCATGACATGGTCAGTGGCATCACTCACGAGATCACTGATGACATCATCCTTTTGATAGAGTGGCGGTCGCGCAAGTTATAGTTACCTGATCTAACTATAACGTGGAATTTCATTGGTTTTTTACAAGTGAAATGTACAGCTAACTATAACTTGTGTGAAACCTATGGTTTTTTAAAGTGAATTTGCAAGGTTTTTTAAATGCTAATTCCTAACTAACGTGTGTGAAACCTATGGTTTTTTCAGTGAATTTGTACGGTTTTTTAAAGGCTAAGTTATGTATTTATTTTTAATTTTTGTGCGCTTCGCGCACAGTGCGCGCACTGTGGGCACTGTGCGCTTCACGCACCGAGCGCCCACGTTGCGCATTTCGTACCGTGCACACCTCGCCATTTTTTACAAAATATCAATTTTTTTTTCTCCCTTGGGGGTCCTTAGATTTATATATTAAATGTGATTAATTCCTTTTTTTTTTTTTTACCGTACGAGTACGATAAGCTTACCGTACGCGCACTCCGCAATTTTTTTTTTTTTAAATTAAATTTCTTTTTCATACTTTTTGGTCGTTCGCGAACCCCCTGACGAACGCTAAGGGGTCTGCAACTCTCTTCGTTGCCCCCTTTTCATGTTATCAACCTTTGTTTTTCAGTGCGAGAGACAGAAAATGGCGGCCGATACTTTCTGATTTCGACCGATTCGAATGTTTACAGTCATGTAACCACCAATCAGAATTGAGCTCGCGCACGGCACCGTACGCGTACGGTAAGCTTACCGTAAGCGCACGGAGCGCGCTTACAGATATATATATTGATTTAAATGCTATTTTCTCAGGACCTACTGAACAGATTTACACCAGACCTGCAAAAGGCACATCCCTGACCTGAGGACTACCTCTCTGCCCAATTTCAAGTAATTCTGTTCAGCCGTTTGGGCTGTAGCTCGGACTAAAGGTCCTATGGGAAAATGCATGGGGAAAACGTGTTTTGGGACCCCCCTTTTTTCTCAGCCCCCACTTGACGAATCCCCCCGAGACTTTCAGGGTAGGAGCGGAGCGTAGCGCCCCATTAGTTTTGAAAAATTCGCGAGGATTCGTCAACCGGCGCCAAAGTTATTCCAAAAAGAATGTTGCGGATTTCCTATGGAAACACGGTCCTAACTATAACTATCTACTGGCGACCAGTGAATGTGTGTTATTCTGAAAATTAAATATGTTTTATATATGTATATCTCAAGGTCGATGGAAGAATAAATGGGTATTTAAGTGTCTAAATGGATGATTTGTTTTTGAAAAATTGATTGTGTAACTGACTGATTAAGTGTATCATAGTGAATACATGGCTTAGTGAGTAATGTTTAAATATGTAAATATCTGTATCAGTCTCTCACTTTGTGTATAAGTGGCTGCATGGGTTGGTGAGTAGCTACATGGGTGTCTATATAGGTTATTAGTTGGTTTTTTGAGTATCAGTCTGAGTGTCTGCATGGTTCGGTGGGGGTATTACATAGTGCATAGGTGCATGAATGAGTGACTCACTGTTTGTATGTGTTGAACACAGTATGTGTGCAGGACTGTATGGGTGGATGAGTGTGTGTATGGGTGTGTTAGTGAGTGAATGACTGTCTCAATAGTGTCTTTATGAGTAACTACATATGTTTTAAACTAGTATATGTGACTATTGGTGTATATATGTGAGTATATGTGAGAGTGAGAGATTGAAAGAGTTCCTGTATGAATAAGTATGTGTTTCTATAAGTGATTGTTTAAAAGACTAAGTATGTGTAAGTTTCCGTAGAAGTAAGTGTGGTGGTGTGTGTATAACTGTATATGCAAGTAAATGTATGTTTGATTCTTTATTAGCATGAGTGACTATGTGTGTGAGTAACTCTATGGATGAGTGGCATTGTGTAACAGGATGTATAGGTGTATGAGTACATATGATGAGTGACTACATGTATGAGTGACTGTATTGGACTGTTGGTGAATGAGTGGATGTGTATGTGGATCTTAGAATTACTGAAGAGGTTGTTGTAACTGGTATTGGTATGTCCATTGTTTTGAAAATTTTAGTCTCTATTTTTGAATGTGTGTATCAAAGGTTATATTAGGGTGAGAGGAGGTCTGCCACTCTATCACAAGGATGATGTCATCAGTGATGTCATTTGAGATGTCATCAGTGATGTCATGAGTGATGTCACTGACCATGTCATGAGTGATGTAATATGTGACGTCATCAGCAGTGCATTGCGGGCGCGCGAGTTATAGTTAGCTGAACTAACTATAACGGGGGAATTTCAATGGTTTTGTACAAGTGAAAAGTCCAGCTAACTATAACACCCCTGAAACCTATGGTTTTTTCAGTGAATTTCTGAGGTTTTTTAAATGCTAATTCCTAACTATAACGTGCCTGAAACCTATGGTTTTTTCTGTTAATTTCAAAGGTTTTTTAAATGCTAATTTCTAACTATGCCTACAGAGATAGGACATGTGAAGAAAGAAGAAAAAATGCACAGAAAGAAACAAAAGAAGTGCAGAAAGAAGCAACAGAAGTCCTCAAATACGAAGATAAGTGCAGGAAGAAGGATAACGTGCAGAAAGAAGCCTTGTTGCAAAATCATTCTGTACCCTCAACTTTTTCAGACGGATACTGGTGGTAACTGAGTCTGACTAACCAGTCCTAGAGCCAGTGCTATGTTAAAAGACACTTCGAATACAGTGAAAACACCTATATACACTAGGGAACATTATGCGTTGGGGTCCCCCTGTGATTAGCCTTACCTCCTCTATAAGCCCCTAGTATATAATAGGGCATGGGGATTAAAACTACCTCTTAAAACAGGCCACAGGGCGTTTTTGCACACGTTAACTCAGGCCCCGTCCCCTCCTTTCACCATTGTGTAAACACGCCCTGTGTCCGTTTTTAGTTGGGAGATTAAGTTCATTTGAGTCCTGAGGGTCCCTAGGGTCCAACTAGCCCACTAGGTACCTCCAGTAAGTGCCACAGAGCTACGTTGCAGAGAGGTGTAAAAAGTGGCACGGCCTGGACCACCTCTCTGCAATGCAGCTCAGTGGCGCTTACTGGAAGCACTTGGTGGGCTAGTTAGCCCCCAGGGGCCCTCAGTATTGAAGGGAAATTATATCCCCAATTTAAAACGTGCCATGGTGCGTGTTTGCACACGTCACCTCAGGCCCCGTCCCCTCCCTTCACCACTGTGTAAACGCGCCCTGTGGCTGTTCTAAGTTGAGAGATTAAGTCCCCTTGAATCCTAAGGGTCCCTAGGGTCACACTAGCCCACTAGGTACCTCCAGTAAGCGCCACAGAGCTGCGTTGCAGAGAGGTGTAAAAAGGGGCTTGGCCTCCGAACACCTGTCTGCAGCGCAGCTCCCTGGCGCATACTGGAGATGCCTGTTGGGGGCGCGTTTGCAGAGTGCTGCATGGAGGGGGCATGGCCTCCGGCACGATGCCAGTCTTTTATTTATTTTATTTTTTTAAGAAGGGGGGCTGTGTGGTTCCCCTTCTTATTCTAATTTATTGGCCCTGATGACCCCATCCCCCAGGGCCTGTCTCCTAATTATATTTTTTTTGACCCCAATCCCCAGGGCCGGCCACTGTTTTTTATTATTTTTAAAAAATATATATTTATAGACACACCTAGGACATGCTGGACAAACCGTACGTACCTATCACCATGACGATTTGCGTGATATTCATTAAAAGGCGACTATGCATGCAATTAATCCACGTGGAATGTATTTACACCACTAGTGAAGCTCTGACATGTCTGATGCTCTACCGTGCCTAATCCCGGTAGACACCCTTGTCGTTTATTTATACAAACATGGGTAGCTATTGACCGGCACATTTAATACACATGCACACCAAGCCATTCAATGGGGATTCGACAAAAAGTCGACAAACTATGCAAGAAACCCCCCTCACAGTTAATAAAACACACATCCACTGCCGGATGTGTAATACTTTTTATTTTACTCTCTGGAAAGGGGACGAACATCACTTGCGAGTCACAGCGCGCTCCTGACAGAGCCCAATGCTGTGTTACACCCACCATTGCCTGCCGAGTGCCACACACCTCTGTATTGTATTCCACTAGCTAGTGCATATGCTATGACACTCTCTAGCCCATGTGCACTGTAACACCACCCCGTGAAAATGTCATGCCACACTTGTCTTCGCACGGGTTATATTGCCCCATCTAACGTGCCTTCCTCGATGCCTATGTTATAACGCACAGTGCTATGCCATACATATTACAATTTGGGATCCATATCTTTGTCACAGTGCATATGCAACGTTACACTCCCCAGCACATATTTTATATTACAACTTTAGAGACTAGTTAGGTTACACAACACTGCCCTGTGCATATTACACTCCAAGGCGCATATCGCATAGCACGCGCTAGTGCCTGTGCTATCTCACGCTCTCCAATGAATCTGTCATTGCGCACAATGTATTGCATATTATATTTCACGCCTGGTTCATCTTATATCACACTTTTTGGTTCATAGTTTATACCATACACTATATCTAGTTTTCATTTTCAATCGTGCTCTCAGGACTATGTTCTATATAACACTGTGTTCACCTACCCTTTTCACGGGCATTACATTTTGCGATAGGGGGTGGAGGGTCAGGGGGTGTTTTTGCCAAGTGAGCCCGGAGTCACAGTCACTAAGGTCTTCTTCTTCCTGAATAAAAGTGAGATTATGCTGCATACGTGTTCATATTTTAAGTAGTTTGCACAGACAAAATGTTTTAAAAACAATAAAGTTTCTAATACCCGCCTTCTCTGAACAGTTAGCTTGCTGCCCCATCCCCCTCCTCCCTATCCTCTGTTGTGTGAATCCATGGACTAGCCTCCTCCCTCCTGCCATGCATGGTCTGATGTGCTGCCACTGCCCTCAATTTAGTATGATGTACCAGTCCACTCCTCCTGCCCTCCATTGCCCAATTCTATGCCCCATCATTGACCTCCTGCTTAAACTCTGTGCTTCGCTTGCTGCCCCTATTCTCCTTCCCCCTGCCCTCCGATGTCTTTGTGCATGCCCCTGCTCCATCCTTTTTGCCCACCATGTCCCATGGACCTGCCACTCCTATCTACTCTGAGTGTTCTGTTGAGCTGCCACTCCCCTCCCACCTGCCTAGCATTGTCAGATGACTGTAACCTGTCCCTACCACCTCCACCCTGCCTGTCCACATGCCATGCCTCTATCCTCTTCCTCCTGTCCTACATGGTCCATTGTACTGCCACACCCTTCTGCCCTCCCTGGTCTGTTGTGCTGCAACTGCTCCTCCTGCCTGCCCCGTGTGGTCTGTTGTGAGGCCCCTTCCCCTGAACTTTCTTGTCTGTGCACAGGTCCTGACCCTCCCTTCTATCCTCCATCGTCCTTTTTGCATGCCCCTGCACCCTCCTTCTTGCCCATCATAGCCATTGTGCTGCCACTAACCCTCCCACTTGCCATGCATGGTCTTCTGTGCTGCCATGGCCCCTCCCACCTTCCCTGTGTGGTCAGTTAGCTGCCCCTGACCCCCTCCCACCTTCCCTCCATGGTCTGTGTGTATGCCATCACAGTCTCACTGTTGCTCTTCATGTTGTGTCTTGCTTCTAGTGCCCATCCTGCCTGACCTCCATGGCCATCTTGCTGCTCCTGCCCTGCCCCCTTGCCCCCAGCCCTCTGTTTACATGTGCAGACCCCTACTCCCTCCCTCCTGGCTTGTCTGTTCCATTGTAATGCCCCTGATCCGTCCCTCCTGCCCTTTATGGTCTGTTATGCTGCAGCCTTCTCTCCTGTCTGTCCATTATGGTCAGCTAGCTACCATTGCCTCTTGCCCCTCTGTTCTCTGTTGTCCATGTGCATGGTCCTGTCCCCTCCCTCTTGCTTTCTATGGATTGTTGTGCTGCACTCCCGTCCTGCATGCCCTGTGTGGTGTATTGTGCTGCTGTAAACCCTGATGCCTGCCCTGCAGGGTCAGTTTGGTGCACCTCTCCATGTCTCTCCTGTCCTCTGTTATCCAAGTCCATGTCCCTATCCCATTTCCTTCCATGATCCAATGTACCATACTTGCGAACATTTTGAACTTGGTAAGAGGGAGATTTTGAAAAAAAACTGGGGTATTGATTTTCCCCTTTGAGTTACATTGAAAAAGAGGATATTGTAGACAGGAGACAGATCAAATAAAGCCCATTTGAGCTTAAAAACATTGGACGTTTCCTGGCTGAATCGGGTCTGTTGGCATGTATGGTTGTACTACCATTGCCTCTTCCTTCTGCCCACAATGGTCTATTACATTGCCACAGCCTTGAAGGAGGGTAGATTTTGTATCACAGGGGGCCCCTGGCCCGTTCTGTCCACACCTGAAGTATGAGACCCTTGTCCTTGCCCTGCCAGCCGCATTTGTAGGCCGTATTAAATTGACCAGCGGGTCCTGTGTTGCTATATAATTATCCTGAGACATCCTTACCACTCAGCCAGCATAAAACCCCTGTGTAGGCCCTTCTGTTCAATATGTAGGCCTCTTTGTTAAATTGACCATAGCTCTGCAATTTTAGTGTATAGCAGTCTGAAGGCAGGTCTGCGAGGCCTTCTGCTCCAAACTAGTAGCCCCCACCCTACCCGAGTGCTCTGTGCTCGGTATCAAAGTTCAACATCCCCCTGAAGCTGTCAACATACAGTAGGCTGCATCCTGGACTGGTACTTGCTTCCTGGGCAGGTTTCCCGCTTTTAAGGAAGTGGCAACCGCAGAGCGTCAAGTTAGGAGAACTGAGGAGATTTTATACATGAATATATTGAATTCCTGTACAATACCCATTATTTTCTGCTTGCTCTATGGAACTTACGATAAGCGATTGGCCTGAGAGACTGACCTTTTCACCCAGTCCATTGTCAGCATTAAGTGGGTAAATGACGAAATGTCTGGTAAAATCTGCAGACGAAGCTTTTGGGTAGCATACGTAGGTAGATGTAGCGTGCAAAGGAGCCCACAAAATGATATAAAAAGGGAGCACCCACAGATATCGTCGGACAACCTCTCCGTCTGTATGTAGGTTAACAGGCTGTGCAGGTTTTCCCCAAGAACTGGGAGCTCTTGTCTTCCTTTGCTTAAAATGTCTTGCTCTGCTTTGCTTGAAGTATCTTATTCTATTTTACCTATATGAAATGTCATGTTATGTTTAAACATTGTTCTCTTTACTTTTGCATTTAAAAGATGTTGTATTGTAATTGCAGGAATGCTTGCTCTAAGAGTAAATGTGAGTGTCCCTAGGTAACATTTTCCTTGGTGTAACTTGTTTCTCATGATGCATTTATAGATGTGTTTTCTCTCTCTCTCTCTGTCAGTCCATTAATTGAGATACAGAGAATATCATGACAGCTGTATGATTATCTGGATTCTGTATTTTGTACTTTATGTCTCTATTCTGCGGTTTCTTTGAAGTTGCATCTTCTCATTAAACTGCCATTGTATTCTGCCTCCAATTCCATGTCTCATATGTCTGTTTTCTTCATTTTTGGAGCAAGCGTTCCTAGGCACCCCGGCTCAAATTAAGGTGCCCCTTTTGTCCCTGACTCACTCTCCTGCTCAGTTCTGTGGTGGCTCCCGGGGCTCTGGGGACCGCCCCTAGCTTCCTTGACCCGTAATAGATCTTCCCTCCAACAGCCTCTCTTGCAAGTCCTGTATTGTTGGTTTGTTGCCCCTGCCCCCCTTTCCACTGCCCTCCATAGTCTGTTGTGCTTCCACGGCCCTTCCTGCCTGCTCAGTGTGGTTAAATTGTTGCCTTTGCACCCTCCTACCTGCCTTCAATTTTCAGAGTCCGTGCCCCTGGCCTCTGCCTCTCAACAGTATCCTAATGAACAACTAGATTGCTACCATTCTATATTTATTACAAAAGTGTGGAACGCCTGACATCATCTTGATGTAATCAAAACTGTAATACCTAGAGCATTCCTTTAGAAATTACATATATGAGAGGGTCTTATTGGCATCAAAATTATGGTTAGTGCTCTAAAAGACTAAAATAAGGACATATTTTCTGAGTTTTCAAATAGCGACAAAGCACTTTTAAATTATTTGTTATCTTTGTTTTTTTATCTAGTTGACAACTTGATTAAATGTTGCACTTAGGGGAGAGGATGTGGTGTTACTTCCAGAACTGCAGACTTTGCAACTGGGGAACCAGGTTGAAGTTTCTGCTTCAGCTCGACATTCTGTGATTCTGGTCAAATCACTTAGTCTCCCCATGTCTACAACCAAAATGAATTTGTTCTTGTGTGATGTAACCAATGCTCATGTAAAGCACTCCAATACCTGACAAGTCTGCACTATATAACACTGCAAAAACACAAAATAATAAGTGTTTTGCACACTTCTGTCATTGGGCTATATTTGGGCTATATCTGGGTGATTTTGGGCTACATTTGGGCTCTTTTGTCTCCGGTGGCCATCTTGGGAGATTTATTTGTTATGAAGTTTCCTAATTTCCTCATGTACTGCAGTCTCCTCAGTCGGAAATGCTTTCAGTTTTTTACTTTGATTCCATCATGAAGGTATTCAGATATGTCACACATTTGCCATGAATTCTGAATGTTAGCACTCTAGTTGCTCATTAGATCACTGTAGTAAAACTACTGTTCACCATGGAAGTCTGCTCCTGGTATTAAAAGTGCATGTTTCAGTCTGCATGTCAGAATTTTTTAATGAAATAGAAGAGGATTTGAGAAGTCACTCAAAATGTGCCCTCATTTTCTTTCTTCAGCATTAATCATAATTTCTATGGCAAAATGAACCCCCTCTTGTTCCTTTTTAAATTAAATGTTTTAAGTGTTACCAGTTTATTCCAATCAAGATGGCTTCAGGTGTGCCATACTTTTGTCATAATGAAGACAGTAAGTGCTCTAGTTGTTTTTAAGAACATTCTTGGACATTCTGTCATTGGGCTATACTTGGGCTACATCTGGGTGATATTTGGGCTACATTTGGGCTCTTTTGTCTCTGGTGGCCATCTTGGGAGACTTATTTGTTATGAAGTTTCCTAATTTCCTCATTTACTGCAGTCTCCTCAGTAGGAAATACTTTCAGTTTTTTACTTTGATTCCATCAAGAAGGCATTCAAATGTGTCACACATTTGCCATAAAATCAGAATGTTAGCACTCTTTTTGCTCATTAGATCACTGTAGTAAAGCTACTGCTCACCAGGGAAAACTGCTGCTGGTATTGAAAGTGCATGTTTCAGTCTGCATGCCAGGATTTGAGAAGTCACTCAAAATGTGCCCTAATTTTTCTTTCTGCAGCACTAATCATACTTTTTATGGAAAAATGAACCACCTCATTTTGTTCCTTTTTAAATTAAATGTTTTAAGAGTTACCACTTTAATCCAAGCAAGATGGCTTCAGGTGTGCCATACGTTTATCATAAGTAGGACTGTTAGCGCTCTAGTAGTTCTTTGGAACACTCTGGAAAGCTGCAGTAGAACACAAAGGAATCAACTGACAGTCTCTGCCCTTGTTGGATGTACATGTTTTACTGAGAATGTCAGACTTCATTCTCACATGACTGAGAAAGATAATGTGAATTTACAGAAAATAAGCTCTCAGTTTAGCTTATAGATCACCTTCCAAACCTCTGTGGTAAAAGCATGAGAAAATATTTTTCTCTCAATCATGATATCCCAGCAGAAGGCTTTTTCACATGGTGAAATCACCTTAGAACATACCACAATTCCTAAAATGAGTATGGTACCATCAACAAATGATTTATAATGTAACTAAAGTCTTAAAATCTTCTATTAACTGCAATGCTTTTTAATGAGGTGCTATCATGTATATTGGTCCCAAGATGGCTGCCAACACTTCTTGGATGAAGTGCTGACAGCCAATCAGATCTCAGGATGAGATGTGTGGTTAGGCTCCGCCCACATATATTGATTTAAATGCTATTTTCTCAGGAACTACTGAACAGATTTACACCAGACCTACAAAAGGCACTTCCTTGACCTGAGGACTACCTCTCTGCCAAATTTCAAGTAACTCTGTTCAGCCGTTCGGGCTGTAGCTGTGTCTAAAGGTCCTATGGAAAAATGCATGGGAAAAACGCGTTTTGGGACCCCCCTTTTTTCTCAGCCCCCGCTTGACGAATCCCCCCGAGACTTTCAGGGTAGGAGCGGAGCGTAGCGCCCCACCTATTTTGAAAATTTCGCGAGGATTCATCGACCGGCGCCAAAGTTATTCCAAATAGAATGTTGCGGATTTCCTATGGAAACAGGGTCCTAACTATAACTATCTACTGGCGACCGCCAGTAGATAATATATATATATATATATATATATCAAAACAACAGTTGCCTGGTGAGAGAGGGCCACGCACAGGTATGTAAATTTCACCTCTTTATTTGATGAAGGAAAGCAAATTCAAAACAGCAGATGTGCCACGCACGAGTAAATGTCCTTCCCAACGCGTTTCATGCAACCAGCATTTCATCAGGGGCTCCGGACATCAGTGCGCAGTGAAAGCGCGGCAGTTTTAGATGTTGGCAATTAAAGGTTTTCACCCCGCCCAGATGGGCGTGGCCACCCGTGTGGCCTGTTGGTAACTGTAGTGCCAGCCTTTTCCTCATGTGAGTCGCCGTGAAATCACTGAATATTGTACCAATTAAAATCCCAAGTGGGTTGCTGTGACAACAGCCGCTGTATGCCCTGCTCGTGACATCCTTCATCGGTAATACCTGACCCAATGTCCTGACACCATGTGGCGCCAAGACTGGACTGCATAAGCAGCGGAGCTCCTCTCGCGGCTCAGGCTGCGCCGCAAATATCCCAAAACAACAGTTGCCTGGTGAGAGAGGGCCACGCACAGGTATGTAAATTTCACCTCTTTATTTGATGAAGGAAAGCAAATTCAAAACAGCAGATGTGCCACGCACGAGTAAATGTCCTTCCCAACGCGTTTCATGCAACCAGCATTTCATCAGGGGCTCCGGACATCAGTGCGCAGTGAAAGCGCGGCAGTTTTAGATGTTGGCAATTAAAGGTTTTCACCCCGCCCAGATGGGCGTGGCCACCCGTGTGGCCTGTTGGTAACTGTAGTGCCAGCCTTTTCCTCATGTGAGTCGCCGTGAAATCACTGAATATTGTACCAATTAAAATCCCAAGTGGGTTGCTGTGACAACAGCCGCTGTATGCCCTGCTCGTGACATCCTTCATCGGTAATACCTGACCCAATGTCCTGACACCATGTGGCGCCAAGACTGGACTGCATAAGCAGCGGAGCTCCTCTCGCGGCTCAGGCTGCGCCGCAAATATCCCAAAACAACAGTTGCCTGGTGAGAGAGGGCCACGCACAGGTATGTAAATTTCACCTCTTTATTTGATGAAGGAAAGCAAATTCAAAACAGCAGATGTGCCACGCACGAGTAAATGTCCTTCCCAACGCGTTTCATGCAACCAGCATTTCATCAGGGGCTCCGGACATCAGTGCGCAGTGAAAGCGCGGCAGTTTTAGATGTTGGCAATTAAAGGTTTTCACCCCGCCCAGATGGGCGTGGCCACCCGTGTGGCCTGTTGGTAACTGTAGTGCCAGCCTTTTCCTCATGTGAGTCGCCGTGAAATCACTGAATATTGTACCAATTAAAATCCCAAGTGGGTTGCTGTGACAACAGCCGCTGTATGCCCTGCTCGTGACATCCTTCATCGGTAATACCTGACCCAATGTCCTGACACCATGTGGCGCCAAGACTGGACTGCATAAGCAGCGGAGCTCCTCTCGCGGCTCAGGCTGCGCCGCAAATATCCCAAAACAACAGTTGCCTGGTGAGAGAGGGCCACGCACAGGTATGTAAATTTCACCTCTTTATTTGATGAAGGAAAGCAAATTCAAAACAGCAGATGTGCCACGCACGAGTAAATGTCCTTCCCAACGCGTTTCATGCAACCAGCATTTCATCAGGGGCTCCGGACATCAGTGCGCAGTGAAAGCGCGGCAGTTTTAGATGTTGGCAATTAAAGGTTTTCACCCCGCCCAGATGGGCGTGGCCACCCGTGTGGCCTGTTGGTAACTGTAGTGCCAGCCTTTTCCTCATGTGAGTCGCCGTGAAATCACTGAATATTGTACCAATTAAAATCCCAAGTGGGTTGCTGTGACAACAGCCGCTGTATGCCCTGCTCGTGACATCCTTCATCGGTAATACCTGACCCAATGTCCTGACACCATGTGGCGCCAAGACTGGACTGCATAAGCAGCGGAGCTCCTCTCGCGGCTCAGGCTGCGCCGCAAATATCCCAAAACAACAGTTGCCTGGTGAGAGAGGGCCACGCACAGGTATGTAAATTTCACCTCTTTATTTGATGAAGGAAAGCAAATTCAAAACAGCAGATGTGCCACGCACGAGTAAATGTCCTTCCCAACGCGTTTCATGCAACCAGCATTTCATCAGGGGCTCCGGACATCAGTGCGCAGTGAAAGCGCGGCAGTTTTAGATGTTGGCAATTAAAGGTTTTCACCCCGCCCAGATGGGCGTGGCCACCCGTGTGGCCTGTTGGTAACTGTAGTGCCAGCCTTTTCCTCATGTGAGTCGCCGTGAAATCACTGAATATTGTACCAATTAAAATCCCAAGTGGGTTGCTGTGACAACAGCCGCTGTATGCCCTGCTCGTGACATCCTTCATCGGTAATACCTGACCCAATGTCCTGACACCATGTGGCGCCAAGACTGGACTGCATAAGCAGCGGAGCTCCTCTCGCGGCTCAGGCTGCGCCGCAAATATCCCAAAACAACAGTTGCCTGGTGAGAGAGGGCCACGCACAGGTATGTAAATTTCACCTCTTTATTTGATGAAGGAAAGCAAATTCAAAACAGCAGATGTGCCACGCACGAGTAAATGTCCTTCCCAACGCGTTTCATGCAACCAGCATTTCATCAGGGGCTCCGGACATCAGTGCGCAGTGAAAGCGCGGCAGTTTTAGATGTTGGCAATTAAAGGTTTTCACCCCGCCCAGATGGGCGTGGCCACCCGTGTGGCCTGTTGGTAACTGTAGTGCCAGCCTTTTCCTCATGTGAGTCGCCGTGAAATCACTGAATATTGTACCAATTAAAATCCCAAGTGGGTTGCTGTGACAACAGCCGCTGTATGCCCTGCTCGTGACATCCTTCATCGGTAATACCTGACCCAATGTCCTGACACCATGTGGCGCCAAGACTGGACTGCATAAGCAGCGGAGCTCCTCTCGCGGCTCAGGCTGCGCCGCAAATATCCCAAAACAACAGTTGCCTGGTGAGAGAGGGCCACGCACAGGTATGTAAATTTCACCTCTTTATTTGATGAAGGAAAGCAAATTCAAAACCTTTAATTGCCAACATCTAAAACTGCCGCGCTTTCACTGCGCACTGATGTCCGGAGCCCCTGATGAAATGCTGGTTGCATGAAACGCGTTGGGAAGGACATTTACTCGTGCGTGGCACATCTGCTGTTTTGAATTTGCTTTCCTTCATCAAATAAAGAGGTGAAATTTACATACCTGTGCGTGGCCCTCTCTCACCAGGCAACTGTTGTTTTGGGATATATATATATATATATATATATATATATATATATATATGTATGTATATATATATATATATATATATGTATGTATATATATATATGTTGCACCAAAGTGAGGTACAGTGTGTATAGAGTCAAAGTCTCCAGAGGTCTGGTAGAGGTTAAAGTTAGATAGAACCTTACTCTCTAAAGTGGTAGCTTGGTCGAGCAGTAAGGCAGTATCGGAGGACAGTGTAAAGCATTTATTTGATGTACACATTCAGTCGGTAAATGCTCTCACACACTCAAGAACTGAACTCTAGGCCAATTGTTTTGTATAAAAAAATATACTGTATTTCTAGAACCAAGCAAGCCTGGTGCAGGTAAGCATATACATACTTTGCAGTAGTAATTTACTTGTATGAACACAGTTCAGAATTGCAGTATAACTTGTACTGGTTTTGGTTACAGTTTTAAGAAAGCAGTTTGCAACACATTGAATGGGCTTTTTAAGAAAAATGCAGTTAATTACTTTTCAGATTGCTTTTGCTAACACAGGACTGGATCCTAGATTCAGCCCTGGGACATTTCCTGAAAACAGGCGAGTAAATGTGTTTTGGTTAAAGGTATGATTTTTGAGAAATATTATTGCATTTCAAAAGTTGACACAAACTTTTTCACATAGAATCACCAATGTTATCCTATGGGAAGAAATTCACTTGGCAGGTAAGTTAGGTTATTGTTACTTTTTCTTACTCAGTGCTGGATCCTGGATTCAGCACTGGGACATTTCCTGAAAACAGTTGAGAAAATGCGTTTTGGTTATTTGGCTGATTTTTAAGGAATATTTGCAGTTTTCAAAAGTCGACACTTCAAAGCTTTTTGGGAGAAAAAGTGTCAATGTTATCCTATGAGGAAAAATGAGTTATCGGTTTCAAGGTAAGTAATCTGTCTTTTGAGTTAGGGTTCTGGGGTTAGCCTCAGGGGTCTCCCAGGGTCAGTAATGCACTGTTGTTGCACCCCCAGTGGCACTAGGGTGGCCGGGTGCATTGTGTGGAGGCCCAATGTTGTCCTATGGAGGATAGGGGGACTCTGGTTGGTGACGGCTCGCAAGCAGGCCACAGGGTTATGGGAGTAAGGCTCCTAGGGTTAAGCTCAGGGCAAGTTGGGGACCAAGTTAGCACCAAAGAGGCAACCTCAGCGGCGCTAGGGCAGCCGGGTGCAGTTTTGAGGTCAAGTGCCCTGTTGAGTTCAATGGAGATTCTCCGGGACAAAGAAACCCTGCATGCTCGGGACGAAGATCTTCCAGGAGTGACCACCATTTCGAGGGGTAAGTTGGGATGGTTAGGCACCACTGGGTTGGGCATACAAGGCCGCGGGGTGTCTGGTGCAGGGGTGCCTTTGGACGTCGGATTTTCTTGACCCGCTCTGGTCGCGGTAGGGGTGGTCTTCTGGATTGAGGCTGCAGGCGTTGAGGCAGGTCAGGGGTCGCCAGATCTCGGGTCAGGATTGCCAGGGGGATCTCCTCGTGGTGTTGGTTCACTCAAACAAGGGCCGGGCTCGGCGAGTGTGCTGGATCCACGGTTTCTGGCTGGCACCAGAGGCTGCAGTTCAAACACGTCCGGTGTTCACTGGAGAAGCAGCTTGGAAAGTGAATGCAGGCAGGTTCTCCGGGGTTTTTGAGGTTGCTGGCTGCTGGACACGCCAGGGTTTTGCAGGAACAGGTTTGAGGGGATACAGGCCTGTAGGGCTAGGGCCAAGTCGGCGGGCGTTGTCCTCTTGTTAGCTCTGCACGGCTTCTCGTCCTTCTTTTCTTGTGGTTGCTGGATCTGAGGAAGGAAGGTTCAGGATGCCCCTAAATACTAAATATAGGGGCATTACAGGTAGGTAAAGGGTAGGAACCAATGGGTCCTTTCCCTGGGTGGGTACACCCCCTATTCTGCTACTCTCCAGTGGGAGGGGGGCTGGAGCCTGTCCCTGGTTGGCTGGGTCCCCCATCCTCAAGATGGCGGGGACTCGAGGTTGTGCTTCACCTCGCCTCCCCCACCTTAGGGGTGGAGTTGGCAGAGGTGGGCACACCTCTCTTCCTCACTTGTTTTTCCTGCCAGTTCTCCCACCCAAAGTGGGGGATAGAACCAGTGGGGACCAGTTGCTGAAAGCAGCAAACGGTCTGGAGAGGCTCACAAAGGCGGCATGCCTTTTGAAGCTTCTCCTTCGTGAACCCTGCCCATCCTGGAGGAGGAGGCTTGGCACCTCGTCCCAGGATGTGAATTGTTTCAGGCCCCCGAGGGGCTCTCGGCCCAGGGGTCCAGAAACGTGTCTTGTGGTGGCAGCCTGCGCAGCCACTCATTCAGGTCACTGGTAGTTGGTCGTTTTTCAGGGGGCATCTCTAAGATGCCCTCTGTGGTGCATTTTACATTAAATCCCACACTGACATCAGTGTGGGTTTAATGTGCTGAGAAGTTTGATCCCAAACTTCCCAGTCTTCAGTGTAGCAATTATGGTGCTGTGGAGTTCATAAAGACAATCTCCCAGCACCATATACTGTTAATGGCAGCACTGCACTTACAGGGCCCAGGAATGGACCTGGGCACTGTAGGGGTACAGGACTCATGCACCTGTACCCTCACCCCTGGCATAGGGCACCCAGCTAGAGGGGTGACTGATGTATGCCAGGGCAGTTGTTTGTGGGCACGACACACAGGGATGTGTGCCATGTTGACTTTTTGTTCTGCACCCAGACACTTAGCCTGCAAAGGGTGTGTGTGTGTCTAACTAAGGGTGGCTGCAGTCCTTAGGGGCCTTCTCTGGTCACAGTGCCCTGGGTACCTATGGTACCATTTACCAGGGGCTGACATGTGCCAGAGATGCCAATTGGGTTTAGGCATCAATGCAGTTTTAGGGAAGTAACACAGGCCCTGGGTACCTGATTGGCAGGCGCCCAGGGCACACTCAGTCAAAGCACATCAGCAATTACACAAAGTGGGGGCGTACCATGCAAGAAAGAGGCCACTTTCTCACAGTGATTGCATTTGTGAAGACATAATCTTACTCATTTGATTACCTTTCACGTTCCTGCACTGCCAGGCAGTAAATGGCAACCATAATCAGCTTTTCTACACTGTTTGCCAACCAATACCAATGGTGTACAGTTGTTCATGGACATTCAGTTGCAGTCCATGAACAAAAGGGGCACCAATTTCCTCCTGAGCCAACTACACAGATCCCATCATATACCAGAATATTTCTCAAACACTTCCTTTAGGCAATATAAATATTTTACAGGAGACTCTGCTCTTTTTTTTGCTTACAATTTGTGATTTTGGGTTGGTCTTGACGGGACATATAGCCATTACAGCTTTCAAAAACCCATACTTTGCCACGGTCTAGGCAGCCTCATCTGATAGGAACCGGACGTGGCCAATTGCTGTATTTTGCCAAACAAGCTCACATTTCAGTGCCTCTCCGATCCACTTGAACACATTTTGAATTTACTCACGAAATGTAATTATGAAGACTTGTTCCAAATTCTGACACATTGGCTTGCTGTTGTTTTTTGACTTCTGCAGGGTTTTTGTCAGACTTCATACTGGTTGTTTTAGCATTTAACGTCAATCTTACAGGGAGTTCTGCAGGAGCAGTATTTTGATTGAATATTTTATTCTGGAGTCTGCCTCTCATCACGCGACTTGCAGTCAGTCAGTGGGGTGTCTCTGTGCATTTGCTTGGAAGTTATCATGTATGTGTAATGATGCCTGGGCAGGCACTGCTTCCCGATTTCTGGGTGCTTCTGCTTGTGAGCACCCACCCTACTGCATTGGGAAATGGAAAGCATCCGCCTCCTTGTTTTCTTCTTGCACAAGTTTCTCTGAAATAGATAGGGAAGAAGCTGGAAAGTAAGTGCAACAGGCCCTGATCTTGTCCCTCCAGTGACTGATTTTAGTATTGGAACCTTTCATGGGTTTTCTTTAGCCCTTGCACCTGTGACTCGTTTTTTGCTTATTTGCCTTCTCATACAAATCAGGAAAACTGGCCTCTGCTCTACATTCGTCATATTCTTGGGATCCTTTTGTCTTCTCAAACAGTTAGAATGCTCTATATTAAATGTTCCTTCACCCAGAAAGCAATTCTTCCTGTTCTTATGAACAAGTACCACCCACTGTTTCAAAGACCTTCACATGCTCTTTGCAGAGTGGTTGTACATCGAATAGGTGGGATTCCCTTTTGGTGGGGGCTCTTGCTTCAACTTTGTAGCTCTATCCGTGGGTTCTATTTCTCACTCACTCCGAGGAAAATATTGTGTCTGTGAGCCTTGTGCTA
Organism: Triturus cristatus; assembly: GCF_964204655.1. Classification (NCBI taxonomy): domain Eukaryota; kingdom Metazoa; phylum Chordata; class Amphibia; order Caudata; family Salamandridae; genus Triturus; species Triturus cristatus. The sequence continues at coordinate 503,579,972 of NC_140583.1, read as the reverse complement.
CACTTCATCCTGTGGAGGTAGGTAGGTTGGAGGGTGAAAATAAAGACGGGACCTTTATTCCTCTAACTGTTCTGATGAAGGGAGATAGGGTTTTTTTTCCACTCATATATATTTTCTTTCAGAATTCTCCAGTCTGAGCTGCAAAGCTCCCTAGGTTTTTGGGATGGCAAAATCAGTGTTCCTATTTAGCACTACTTCTAAAGCCCACTTACTATGTACCATAGGTTGCAGTCACACTCGTGAGTTAGATCACCCCCCCCCCCCCCTCCCATGTACCTTGTACTTTCGTCAAAAATGAAAAAAGAATGAACATGCTCAGAACTTAATATAATTTTATCTGCACCAACTCTAACCTGATGCTGTGGTTTGAGTGCTGGGTTACATGCCACCACAATTCCCTCGGATAAATCTCCCCTGTACCTTGGGGTTGTTGAGGAGTGTGGTCCAACTCTACTGCCCCCTTCCAAATCAGTCAACTGTACATAGTTCTCGGCCAAGGCACCATATTAATTGAAGATTAATCCATTCACAAACCTACTTGAAGGGTTAGAATGCTTTTTAAGCATAATTTCAAAATGTCCCCTCACAACAGTGATCATTTAGTGCTAAATTTACATGGAGTTTTTATAGACTTGTATACCGGCACTGTAGAATACATTTGACAAACAATCTCTAATTTTAGCAAGTGTTTCGCATTTCTTTGAGAAGAGCAAAAAGGAGTTTGAAAAAATATACAATGAATTGTAAAGTTCTCAATGCGGAGCTCCCTACTAGCAGATCCTCGCGTTGAGCTGGCAAGCATTAGGAGGCAAGAAAAATTCAAAAGTAGTGAAGCCTGCACAGCTGTCCTGAAAATGAGTAAATGATAGAATGTTGGCTAAAGCGAACATGCGTCGGCTGTTATGGTAATATTAAAGGAAATTCTTGAAATTTCTCATCCATTAAACATTCATCTCAATTCGTCCTGCCTCCAGTCCTGTTGACGAGGAATTGCATATGGGATCTATTCCTGTGCACTGATGCCCCTTTCTGTTTTTTTTTTCTCAAAGTTCTTTTTATTGGGCACACTGGCAATTCACAGATTGGATAATAATCACATACAGAAACATACCGCACACCCCCCACCGAACCGGTTAGTTGACGAGGTTACAGTTTTATGGAAAGAGGGAATGTGCACATCCACATTTTGCTCCTGACCGCTTACCACATCAGGAGCAACTGGTACATCGCATTAGACCTAGAATTTATAGCCCGCCTTCCTTCCCCTCCCACAACAAAATAACTGAACAACCAGGAGGTGGTCCTAAAATGTAGTTTACATTGGACTCTAAGTCCAGACGAGACTATGGCTGTCTTTAATGAGTACACTTCCGTTATCAGGCTGAATTTTTCAATATGGCCTGGCGGCTTGCTGGTAAAATTGGAATAGGTGCATTGCACGCCATGAGGGAGGACAAATCGCCAGGGGGAGACTACTTTTGAGGTAGGTGACGAGAGAACCCCATTTGTATTCGAAGTTTTTATAGTCCTCTCTGAAGATATCAGCCATCCTCTTCATGGACAATATCTTCCAGAGCCTGGCATGCCACTGTGATATCCCTGGCGCCGCCATTTACTTCCATGCTGCTGCAATTGCAACTTTGGCTGCCCCCAAACACGCCTATATAAGGGCCCTATCCGATTTTGTTTGATGTTCTAGCTCTGGGTTCCTCAACCCTAGAAGAGACTCTTCCATGGCGGTGGGTATCTGGTAACCGAACATATCTTTCAGGTGTGACAAAATCTCCTCCCAAAATAGACGAATCGCTGGACAGTTCCACCAGATGTGGCTAAAGTCCCCTACCAGACCGCATCCCCGCCAGCACCTACCCGAGGTCTCTGGAAAAAACCTTTTAAGTTTTGCTGAGTACAGGTACCAGTCGAAGAGGATCTTAGTGTGCCTCCCTAAGCTCTAGAGTGATTATCCTTAGTAATGTCCCTCCACAGATGTTTCCATTCGGTGTCCCAGATCTCTCTCCCCGCCCACTGTTCCGAATTCTGCATGTAACGGGGTCTCGGCGTATGGCAAGTTGAGAGCAGGAGATTGTAAAGAAAGGAGATCACCCCCTCAGACCTCACCCACTGCACAACTTTTTCTGTTGGTGTCTTCTCTCGTGTTGCTGCGTCTGACCTTCGGCTGAAGTGCTCACTGTTTAAGCTGTAGGAAGTGGAAGTGTTTGCTGGGTGGGTGTGAGAAAGTGCCATCTTTCTTGCATGGTATGCCCCCACTTTTTGCTGAATTGCTGAATGTACTTTGACTGTGTGCCCTGGACTCCTTCCAATCAGGTGCCCAGGGCCTATGTTCCTTCCCTAAAAACCTAAAACCCAAATTGGCAAACCCTGGCCACATGTCAGCCCCTGGGAAATGGTACCCTAGGTACCCAGGGCCTTGTGACCAGGGAAGGCCTCTAAGGGCTGCAGCACTCATTGTGCCCCCCTTAGAGGCCCTGTACCCTAACACACACACACACACACACACACACACACACACACACACACTTCCCTTGCAGGCTGAGTGTCTGGGTGCAAGACAAAAACAAAGTCGACATGGCACACATCCCTGTGTGCCATGCCCACCACCTACACTGCCCTGGCATACATCAGCCACCCCTCTAGCTGGGTGCCCTATGCCAGTGGTGTGGGCCCAGTAGCATGAGCCCTGTGCCCCTACAGTACCCAGATCCATTCCAGGGCGCTGTAAGTACAGTGCTGCCATTTAAGAGTACATGGTGCTGACAGCTCGTCAAACACGAACTCCACAGCACCATAATGTCAACACTGAAGACTGAGAAGTTTGGTATCAAACTTCTCAGCACATTAAACCCGCACTGATGCCAGTGTGGGATTTAATGTACCAAGCACCCCAGAGGGCATCTTGGAGATGCCCCCCGAAACCTAACCTACAATCCACGTCTGGTCTTGGAGGCTGCCACACAGCAGACATGTTGCTGGACCCCTGGGTAGGAGAGCCTCTGTTCTCCTGGGCCTGCAACAATGCACATCCTGGGCGAGGTGCTAGATCTCCTCCCCCAGGATGGGCAGGGGAAAGCTTCAACGGCATACCGCCTCTGTGAGCTTCCCCAGGCCACTGGCAGCCCCCATTCTGGTGGGAAACCCCAAATAAGGACAGGGGATGTGCCAGCCTGCCAACCCCACCCCTCAGGTTGGGGAGGCGAGGTGAAGCACATCTCCGGGCGTTCGCCATCTTGAAGATGAGAGGCCCTACCCAATCAGGACTAGGCTACTGCCCCCCTCCCACAGGAGAGAGGCAGGATAGGGGGTGTACCCACTCCAGGACAGGGACCCATGGGTCCCTGCCCTTCACCTACCTGTAACACCCCTAAATCTAGTATTTAGGGGCACCCTGAACCTTTCTTCCCCAGGTTTCAGATTCCAAAATACAAGGGAGAAAGAAGACCTGCCCTGCAGCTACTAAGAGGAAGACACCAACTGCTTTGGCCCCAGCCCTACCGGCCTGTCGACCCTCGAACCTGCTACAAACCGGCACCTCTTGTGGCCAGCAACCTCACAAAACCCCGGAGGACCTGGCTACCTTTTGGTTCTAAGCACCTGGGACTCCCATGAGCAGAGGCTCTGCTCAAAATAAGCTCTAACCCCTGGCATCAGCCCGGAACCGCGAGCTCTGCACACTCTGCACCCACCAAGCCTGGCCTGTGCCAGAGTGAACAAAGACCACGAGGACGACCCCGCCCCCGGCAACTGTGACCCCCCGGCGACTGTGACCCTGAGGTCCGGCACCAAGGACTTCCCTCGATGCTCCGAACAACGCCTGCAGCCTCAGAACCAGGTACCCCGCCAACCGCGATCAACAGAGGGTAAGATTGCCCGACACCAAAAGGCACCCCTGCACCCCGTGCCCTGCGGCCCCCTGTGCCCAACTCCTGGGTACCTACCTATCCTCCAACTACCCAACTTACCTCTCGAAGTGGTGGTGGCACCTGAAGAATCTTCCTCCCCGAGCTTGCAGCTTTTTTCTAAACTGGAGCTTTCCCATTGAAATCAATTGAGCGCCCGAAGGCTCAAAAGCACCCTGCACCCAGCCGCCCGAGTGGCCCTGGCAGTGTAACCTTTGCACCTATCTACTTCCCCATTTGCCCTGAGCAAGTGACCAGGAGCCCAGCTCCCACAGCTGCGTGGCCTGCTAGTCAGCAGCCACCAACCAAGGCCCCCCTGCCTCCCATAGGATAACATTGGGCCTAACTCACTCTGCACCCGGCTGCCCCTGTGCCGCTGAGGGTGTAACAACTGTACCTACCTGACCCTGGGAGACCCCTGAGTCTGTCCCCAGAACCTTAACTTTGCCAGTCGAGTACTTGCCTAAAAGCCGATAACTCGATGTTCGAGGCATATGAGCTGCAGATTACACACTTGTGCATTGATCACCATCTGGTGTTGAGCCCAGATGTTTGCAGTTGTTTCTCCTCTTGGAAAGTCTTTGGAAGTCACGAGGTCGGTGACTCCTCCTTTGGATCGTGTTGCGCATGGGCTTCGGCTCCATCCTCAGATTGTTTTTTTCCGCCATCGGGCTCGGATGTAATCTTCACGCTCCGGTTCCGAACAGCTTCCAGTTCGACGATCGACGCGCAATCCTCACCCCAATTCGCGGTATTGTTTCGATCTCGATCCCCCCACTCGACGCGCCTCTCATCGGCAAACCTTCGGTTCCAGTCGTCCACGGCGGCCTTCGGGCCTACCCAAGCTCCGGTCCCGGCTAATGGAAAGGACTCCATTTAAAAAGTGCCCTCGATGTGGGTCCAAATTCCCCCACACCGATCTCCACGAGGTGTGCAACCTCTGCCTCTCCCCTGAACACGAGGCTCGAGACTGTCCGGCGTGTAAATCCTTCCGGTCCAAAAAAACGATTCGGGACCGAAGAGCCAGAAGAACCATGGCACACTCTTCGACAGCGATCCCGGACGACATCTTCGGGAAGGCGTCGACGCTCCAGAACAACACACCGATGAGGGACTCGTCAGCGCATCCGAAGCCGACGATTCAGATGTGGAGGACATCACCCCGGCACAGAGGGTCCTGAGACACCGCTTCCACTTCATACAAATCCCCTACTCAGTCCACCTTTACAAGGGGTTATCAAAGAGGTGGCTACAGGGGCAACAATAACAAAGGCAGAGGCAAAACAAACACTGCCCACTCTGCCACCGCACCTACCCAATGACTTCCCTCCACTTCCCCCAGACCATCCCAATCCGGTCGGGGGCAGACTCCAACATTTTCCACGACAAAAAGGCAATAGAACCCGTTCCTACCACCCAACAAAATATGGGGTTCTACTCCATATATTTTCTCATACCAAAAAGGGACAAGACTCTACGGCCCATCCTAGACCTTCGGCCCCTAAACAAATACATACACTCAGACCATTTTTATATGGTGACGCTTCAGCAGGTACTTCCGCTGCTTTCCCAAAACGACTTCCTCACGACTTTGGACCTAAAAGACGCTTATTTCCATATTCCAGTGCACAACGCTCACAGGAAGTAGCTCAGATTTGTAGTGGACGGCCAACTCTACCAATCCCAAGTGCGCCCGTTCGGAGTCCCAACCGCACCACGGGTATTCACCAAGTGCCTAGCAGTGGTGGCAGCACATCTGCGAAGACAACACATTCATGTCTTCCCATACCTAGAGGGCTAGTTGATAAAAGCCAGTTCAGACAATCAGTGTGTACAACACACACACACCACGATCCAGCTAGGCCTCACGGTCAACCGCGAAAAGTCCCATCTACAACCATCCCACATAAAACAATATCTAGGTGCCACTATAGACACCTCAAAAGCGCTCGCCTACCCCAATCCTGCCAGGATTGCAAGCATTCAGGCTCTACGCGCAAAATTCATAGCACAGTACTCCCTTCCAGCTCTGGTGTTTATGCAACTAATAGAGATGAAGGCCTCTTGCATCTTCATAGTACCTCAAGCAAGACTCCAGATGCGTCCTCTCCAAGAGTGCTTAGCGCGCCAATGGAACCAGGCCCAGGGTCAATTAACAGATCTGGTGTTGGTAGACGGTCGCACCCATCGCTCTCTGCAGTGGAGGACCACCACAAACCTTTCCACAGGTCGACCGTTCCTGGACCCGGTTCCCCAGATAGTACTAACCACAGACGCATTGCTCTCCGGCTGGGGGGCTCATCTATTACATCTCACCGTGCAGGGCACAAAGACACCTTAACAAAAGTTAACTCCACATCAACCATCTGGAGTTACTAGTGATCTTCTTCTTAGCCCTAAAATCTTTTCAAACACAGATTTCAGGCAAGCCAGTCCTAATCCGCACAGACAACATGACAGCCATGTACTATATTCAAAATCAAGGCGGCACACACTCTCCACAGCTCTCTCAGCTAGCACAGAGCATATGGAGATGGGCCATACCCCAGAAAATCTTTCTCCTAGCTCAGCATGTCCCAGGAGTCCAAAACACTATGGCAGATCTGCTCAGCAGACAAACACAACAAATCCACGAGTGGGAACTCCACCCACAAGTTCTACACCTGTACTTTCAGATGTGGGGGCATCCACAGATAGATCTCTTTGCCACCCACGAAAACACCAAATGCCCAAGCTTCGCCGCCAGATATCCACACCCATTGTCCAAAAGACATGCGATATGGATAAACTGGTCAGGCAGATTTGCGTACGCTTTTCCGCCTCTCCCACTCATTCCACTAGTGGTGCGCAAACTACAGCAACACTCCCTCACACTAATCCTAGTAGCTCCAACTTGGGCCAGACAACCGTGGTACACCACACTGCTTGAACTATCTGTAGTACCGCACCAAAAATTACGCCTCTCTGCACACCTCTTAACCCAGTACCATGGAGAGATCAGACACCCGGACCCAGCTCAGCTCAACCTTGCGATCTAGCTCCTAAAGTCCTAGAATTCGGTTATCTAAATCTTCCCCCTGACTGAACGTCATCAAGGAAGCTAGACGACCAACCACTAGAGCGTGCTACGCCGCTAAGTGGAAACGTTTTGTCTATTGTCACAACAACAACATCAATCCCCTAGACGTCTCCATTCAACACATCATAGGGTACTTACTCCACCTACAAAGGTGTAATCTAGCCTATACGTCCATTCGCCTGCACCTCGCAGCTATAGCAGCTTACCTACAAAACAGGCAACATCAATCACTTTTTAGAGTACCTGCCATTAAAGCCTTCATGGAAGGCCTTAAAAGAATAATTCCCCTCAGAGTGCCACCCTCACCTGTGTGGAACCTAAATATCGTTCTCACCAGACTAATGGGGCCTCCCTTCGAATCATTGCACTAATGTGAACTCCAATTTTTAACCTTTAAAACCGCTTTTCTCGTAGCCATCACTTCCCTCAGAAGGGTCAGTGAGATACATTTACCATTCAAGAACCTTTTCTACAAATGCACCATAACAAAGTTGTTCTCCGTACCAACCCAAAATTCCTCCCTAAAGTCATTTCTCCTTTTCACCTAAACCAATCTGTAGAACTACCAGTATTCTTCTCGCAACCACAAACTGTTGCAGAAATAGCTCTACACACACTAGATGTCAAACGAGCCTTACTCTACTACATCGAGAGAACACAACCTTTCCGTAAGACCAAACAACTGTTTGTCTCTTTCTCTCCACCACACAAGGGCAACCCCATCTCCAAGTCAGGGATAGCTAGGTGGATTGTCAAACGCTTTCAGATTTGCTACCACAAAGCAAAACTAACGCTATCCGTTTCCCCTAAAGCCCATTCTACACGTAAAATAGGGGCTTCAATAGCTTTTCTAGGAAACATCCCATTAGATGATATCTGCAAGGCAGCTACATGGTCACCACCGCACCCTTTCCCTCAACACTATTGTGTAGATGTGCAAACTAAGCAACAAGCTAGTGTTGGCCAGGCTGTACTCAAAACATTATTGCAAACCACTGCAACAGATACGGGTGGTCGCCGCTAACGGTGGGTACTGCTATATAATCTATGCACAAGTGTGTAATCTGCAGCTCATATGCCTCGAACAGAATATGCTACTTACCAGTATGCAACTGTTCTTGGCATGTAGAGCTGCAGATCTACACACGCCCACCTGCCTCCCCGGCTACCTCTATCTGTTCCAGTTTATCTTATTTAGAAACAACACACATGGGCATCTTCACTGTTTATTACTACGCTCAATCATTTCCCTGCTGGCGAAAAACAATCTGAGGATGGAGCAGAAGCACATGTGCAATACGATCCAAAGGAGGAGTCACCGACCTCGTGACTTCCAAAGACTTTCCAAAAGGAAAAACAACTGAAAACATCCGGGCCCAACACCAGATGGCGATCTATGCACAAGGGTGTAGATCTGCAGCTCTACATGCCAAGAACAGATGCGTACTGGTAAGTAGCATATTCCTTTCTCCATAGGGTAACATTGACTGGTTTCTTCTGAAATTTCTTTTAAGTGTGATGTTTTCAATATTCACCAAAAATCAGCCGAGTAATGAAAACGAAAATACTCACCTGCTATTAGGTGAGCTCCCAGTGCTGGATATTGGTACCCAGCACTGACCCTGAAAAATATTCACAACCGTACTTACCAGTAACCTAATTTTTTTCCATAGGAAATCATTGACTGTTTTTCTGTGAAATTTCTTCTAAGTGTCGATTTTTGCAAACTTCAAATATTCTTTAAAAATCGTACAAACTGTGAAAACGTTATTACTTACCTGTTTTAGATAGAGGTCCCAGTACTGAGTCTAGGTACCCAGTACTGGATTGCAGAAGTAACGAGAAGATACTATACCTGCAACTTGAATTTTCTTCCATAGGGAATCATTGACTGTTTTCTATGAAATATTTTTTGTCAAGTTTTAAAATAGCAAAATATGGTCTAAAAATCATAACCGCAACTAAGTCGACTTTTATCACTTGTTCCTAAGACCTGACCCAGGACTGGATCTAGGATCCAGTCCTGGAATTACAAAAGTAATCCTGAAAGTAATATATTGCAAATAACTTAACTTCCATTGAACTCAATGCATTATTGTGTTTAAAATTGTGTTGCCTATTGCAACAACCTGTAACTTTCTACAAAAGCCAATTGCATATTGCAAAAGTATTTATCTAAAGCATCTCATTCTGAGAAAGTATATTTCGATATCTATTGTTGGTTCTAAAATAAAACTAGTATATATTTTTTTATATATAAACCATTGGCCTAGAGTTCAGTTATTGAGTGTGTGAGACCATTTGCAGACTGAGTGTGTGCAACAAATGCTTTACACTGTCCTCTGATACTGCCTTACTGCTCGACCAAGCTACCACTTTAGAGAGTAAGGTTATATCTAACTTTAGCCTCTGCCAAACCTCTGGGGACTGTGGTTTCTTTACACACTGTACCTATTTGGGAACAGTATATGGAGAGCCACTTTCTCACAGTGGGACCTTAAAATCTCGCAGGCAAAGGTAAGAATGTCATAGTTAAGAAATAGACCTGAGACCATCAAGCATCCCCCTTCCCTCCATATATCTAATGGACCCTCGCGTAGCGCCGGGGGGGGAATTCAGGGTTCACGGGAATCTGTGTATAGGGCGAATGGAACTTTGACAACTCCGAGACCCTGGACACCTCATCCCAGACTTTCAATGTGGTGCGTGTGGGAGTGCTAATGTACTCGTTTGGCGTCTGTGTTTTTTGGGTTTCCAGATCAATTCCAATATCTCCCCACCACTGCTCTGTCCATGTGCAGTCACTATTTTTATGATTCTCTCTTGGACCACTCTGTCAAAATACGGAGCTGGGATGCTTTATAGTAGAAGTGCTGATCTGGGAGGGCCACCCCTCCCTGGCCTCGTGCCTCCCTGAATATGTGGAAGGGAAGCCGTTCTCTACCATTCTGCCAGATATACTGAGTTAGAAGTGTCCTCACTTTAGGCAGGTAGTCCCTTTCTAGCTCTATTGGTGGGTTTGGAACAAATAGTAGTATTTAGGTAGAACCATCATTTTTATCGCGCGGTTGCACCACAGCCACGAGACAGCGAGCTTCTTCCAGCGTTTGAGTTCCTGCTGAATTTGGAGTAGCAGTGGGGGGTAGTTAGCCGTAAACAGGTCCTCTAGCATGGGGGTCAAGTTAATACCCAAATATTTGAGTGTATGTTTATCCCAATGAAGTGAGGTATGAGCACACAACCTACCAATCTCTTCCCTTGAAAATGTGAGATTCAGAATATAAGATTTCGTAAGGTTTACTTTAAAGCCTGCCACTCTCTCAAAGGTCCGCAGCTCATCCTGTAGCGCCAGCAGTGACGGAGGTGAGGGATAGCAGTACGTCGTCCGCGTGATATTTTGTGCTCTTCTTCCCCCAAATGGTATACCCCTAACTTATGCAGCTATTCGTATCCGCAACGCCAATGGTTCAATGCTTAAGGCTAAAAGTAATAGTGAGAGCGGGCAGCCCTGCCTAGTGCCCCTCTCCAGGGAAAAGAAAGCTTAGCTGGACCCGTTACCCTGTACTCTAGCGCGCGGATGTGTGTAGTTGGCCTTAATCATGTTTATAAATGGTTTGCCAAACCCAAAGTATTCCATTGTACTAAAGAGAAACGCTCAATCCACCCTGTCAAAAGCCTTTTCGGCGTCCAGCCCCACCAAAAATATGGGTTCTTAAATTTGGTTGCTTTCTCAATCAGGTGAATGATTCTTCGAATATGGTCATGAGTGTGTGCCTTTTATGAAGCCCGATTGATCAGGGTGGATTAGGTTTGGCATCAAGTCCTCCAGTCGCTTCGCCAAAATTGAGGAATATAGTTTGGCATCCAAATTCATGAGGGCGATAGGCCTGTATGAGGCACATTCTCGAGGATTTTTCCCAAGGCTTTCGAATGACCGTGATAGCGGCTTCCACCATTGAAGGAGAGACTGCCTGGCCCTCTGTCATAGTGTTAAAAAGCTCTCAGGTGCTGGATGATGTTTGGGGCAAAGGTTTTATAAAAGTGTGCTGTTAGGCCATCAAGTCCTGGGGACTTATTAGGTTTGAGGGCCATGATGACATTCCCCACTTCTTCCCCTAATAGGGGGGCGTTTAGCCTTTCCTTCCAATCTGGCATGACCTGTGGGAGATCTAGCATCTCTAAGTATTGTTGTTGAGCAGCAGGGTTTAGTAAGTCCCTAGCGTATAACTCTTTATAGAACGCCCCAAAGGCATTTGCCTTGTCTGTCTTCATGGGCAGCTTTTCCTGTGGAATCTGTAATAGACCCAATATATTCTTTATCCCTCTTCTCACAAACCTGTCAAGCTAGATGTGCGCCAATCTTATTCCCCTGAGAATACGAGGTGTGGCTCAGTAGCAAGACTATATTCTGCTCTGTTCGAGTGTATCGCTGTAAGATTCCCCTTAACCGATCTCATCTGACGCAGAACCGCGCGCGAAGGATTCTTTTCGTGTTCCCTTTAAAGAACCCCACGCTCTTCTAGAGCCTCCCTCTCCTTGGCCCTCTGTGTATTTAAGGCAGAATTAAGCTCAATACACTTTCCTCGAATAACTGCCTTAAAAACATTCCAGTTAGTGAGGGGTGTGGTATCCTGTGGCAGACTTGGGCGAAAGAACTCTGAAATGGCCCCCTGTAGCTCCTCTCCGAGTAATCTATCTCTCATCAGCGAGATTGGGAAATACCATCTTGGTGTTTTAGGAGACCCCCCCCTCTCTCCACTCGAGACAAATCGTGACTAGATTGTGATCTCAAATAGAGATTGAGAATATTTTTTCTTCTTGAAGAGATCCCAAAAGACCCTGACTTAAAAAAATATATAATCAAGTTTCGAGTATGTTTGGTGAGAATGTGTAAAGAACGTGTAGTCCTTGGTGTCAGGGTAAAGATGCCGCCATGCATCTACCAGGCCTAATACGTGTAAGGACTGTTTAAAACTCCTGGGTAAACTACCTGTAGGAGAACTATGTGAGTGGGTGCGGGCCATGTCTGCCTGCCACGTGAGGTTGAAGTCCCCCATAAGTATCACTGGGCACTCTGCAAACCGCCCCATCATCGTTAGCAAAGTAGACCGAAATGGTGACTTGCCTGCGTTGGGGGCATAGGCCGATATAAACATGCATAGTTTCCCTCTTACTTTCCCTTTTACCATAATAACCCTGTCTTCCTTATCCAACTTTATAGCTTCAGGCTGGAATTTCAGCGAGTTATAGAACAATAAAGCCACCCCTCTGTGTTTGGTGGTTGCTGAGGATCTGTAGATTTATGCATAATATTTATGGCGCAGCTGGAGTTCCTTGTCTCTTTTTAGATGGGTTTCCTGCAGGGCCACCGCTTCAAAATAGTGATCCGTCAGATATTTCCAAATTATTTGCCTTTTAAAGGTTGAGTTCAACCCCTTTACATTCCAAGTGGCTATAGAGATGGGCATGATCCCGCGGTTACCATAACCCTCAAAATTAGGATCTGTGCTAAGCCCATTTCTCTCCCTCTAGAATCACCTGCCCTAAGAAAGCCCTCAGCCTGATCACCGAACATAAGCTCGCTCTGAGCCCTCATAAGAACAAAGTCATTATCACTGTGTATACAGTTTCCGCCTCCTGTAAATCCCTCCTGTGAGAAAGTGCCATCTTTCTTGCATGGTATGCCCCCACTTTTTGCTGAATTGCTTTGACTGAGTGTGCCCTGGACTCCTGCCAATCAGGTGCCCAGGGCCTATGTTCCTTCCCTAAAACAAACAAAACCCAAATTGGCAAACCCTGACCACATGTCAGCCCCTGGTAAATGGTACCCTAGATACCCAGGGCCTTGTTACCAGGGAAGGCCTCTAAGGGCTTCAGCCCTCATTGTGCCACCCTTAGAGGCCCTGTAACCTTACACACGCACACTGCCTTTTCAGGCTGAGTGTTTGGGTGCAACACAAAAACAAAGTCGACATGGCACACATCCATGTGTGCCATGCCCATCACCTACACTGCCATGGCATACGTCAGCCACCCCTCTAGCTGGGTGCCCTATGCCAATGGTGTGGGCACAGGAGCAGGAGCCCTGTGCCTCTACAGTGCCCAGGTCCATTCCTGAGCTCTGTAAGTGCAGTGCTGCCATTTAAGAGTACATGGTGCTGAGAGCTCGTCAAACACTAGCTCCACAGCACCATAATGGCAACACTGAAGACTGAGAAGTTTGGTATCAAACTTCTCAGCACATTAAACCCACACTGATGCCAGTGTGGGATTTAATGTACCAAGCACCCCAGAGGGCATCTTAAAGATGCCCCCTTAAACCTAACCTACAATCCATGTCTGCTCTGAGGCTGCCTAGGCTGCCACACAGCAGACATGTTGCTGGACCCCTGGGTAGGAGAGCCCCTGCTCTCCTGGGCCTGCAACAATGCACATCCTGGGCGAGGTGCTAAATCTCCTCCCCCAGGATGGGCAGGGGGAAGCTTCAAAGGCATGCTGCCTCTGAGCTTCCCCAGGCCCCTGCAACCCCCCACTCTGGCGGGAGTGTGATACAATAAAGGAACATGTCAGATGTGAATAAACATGACATTTAAACTTTATTTTGGCTTTTGTGTTCACTTCAGATGAAGTGCTGGCCAGTGCAGCCATATTGTTATTAGGCTAGATTATTTTGTCTGTCTCTTAAGTGTCTTTGCAGGTTTGCAAATGCAGGACAGCTTAAGAGATATTTTGATTGCTCCGGGGTCCCCGCACATGGGCGGGACTATTCATAGATTATGACTATAACAGAGATACCCCTACTACAGAACTGGAGTTACAGGTAAACTACTCCATCTTTATAGTACGGGCGCCGAACGCATTTGCAATGCAATAGGTCGCTCATTTGCAAGAGTTTAAGCTATTGAGCGTAATCATTTCTGCCTGCCTTGATAAGAACTATTCCTTCAGTTGTAAATGCGTGTTATTCCCATTTTTGTTCTCAGTATAGCCTAGTGGGGAGGGTTGAGCCTGTGTATAGTGAACAAATATACTGTGTCTGTGCTATTATATTAATATTACTTGTTAATTGCTTGTGATTGCCTTCGGTAGCTCAAACTAAGTTCCAGAATTGTTTTGATCTGAACATTACTACCTCGTGAAGTGCCTGGCTTTTTCTTTTTTGAACTCCATATTGCTTTTTAAAAAAAAACCTGGATAATTTTATTTTTCGCGTCATCGCAACTTCAGATTTTTTCTTTCTATGCTTTACTCAAGTTCCTTTTTAGTTCTTGTTTTACTTGTTGAAGGGTGAATGAGTACCACTGTTTTCAGCTGCTGCCAGGGAAGTCTCCATCAATCATTTTTTTAAATGTATTTACCAGATCAGTGCATCAGTTTTGATGTAAGATTCCAAGCTTCAATATAGGTTAGGTTTTCTCTATCGATTCGGTGACATGCTATGATAAACCTGCATTGATCCAGTTTCTTTTGACTAAACAATGACCATATAATTCTTGAGTGAGAAGTCGCATTGTACTGATCTTCCTGTGCTGCAAAAGATGTTGCATATTTGTTTATCCTTAGAGTGCAAGTCTAAGGAAAGTGAACGCTTTTAGTCTGTTGTATTTTTTTGAAGATTGTGACGTGGTTCACTAGCTCCATAGATAGAAATATGTAGTCTAAAACTGCCATTTGGGTTGTTCCTGTTCTAGTCGACATAGGGTTTCTGATTACTGAATTAGTGGACAGACCCTTACTCCATAATTTTTCTCATCAGAAGAAAAATATTGAGAAATAGGTCAAACAATGAATGTAAACTCTGCAGAGCTGGTGAGGAGAGTTAATTAAAAAGTGTTCTTTATAACATGGGTTAAATCAATGGCTTCAGACTACAGCATTTGATTGCACTTGGATATTTTAGTGTGATGAATTAGTAAATCAGTTTTTTACTGCTTTGTTTAGGCAATGAAGAAAAATCGCCAGAAAGAGGTCGAGATGTATTATGGGAGCGTGCCAAAAACACCATCTAAACGAAAAGTCCCACTAGCCCAGACACCTGGCAAATTCCGCAAGGTAAAAAGACGTTATTATTGTAATGTTGTAGAATTTTTAAACGAGAAGCATGCTGTACCAAATCACAAATTCGCGATGCAGCCATTATCAGAAGTTATTTTAATGTTTTTATCGAATAAAGTTATAGCTTTGTGCCAAAATGTTGAACACGAAACCAGTTGTTTTGTTTGAATCCCAGTTCTCACCTAAGTTAATTTCTATAGTGCCAGACTAATTCCTGCTTCTCTCCCCCATCTGCCCATGCTTGCGTCTTGCTAATGTTCAACATTAAACAGTGTATGGAAATGCATTCTAGTATATTAACTTTAAAAGTGAGATCAGTCTTACTTGCGCCTTTTCTCTGTTGCAGACTTGTGTATTTAACCCATAACTGTTAACCAACTAATTATTGTACATTTTTATACCTTTAAAAAAAGTGTTTTATAATAGCATGTACTGCTGTGCTTGAGGGGGCTGGGTCATAACCTGCTTCTGTATTATTTTTATTTTGTATTTATTCAATCCCTTGCCTTGCTTTAGTCTTGCAGTTAATCATCCTGCTTTTCCCTTCAGCTGAATGGTACTTCTGTCTCTAGTAGTAGTTCCAACAGCACAACACGGTCTATCATTGGGGGAACAATTTGCCACTCACCAGCATCTCGTCCACCACCTTCTGGAGGCACGGTCAGTGTACTAATTGTGTTTTTTTGTTGTGTTTTAGTGCCCAACATCATTCTTAAGGTACTTCATGTACGTTCTCTGTAACCTGTGGTCACATTGTCCATTTTGCCACTAAACTGCTGCCAATTTCATTTGAGTCTGCAGCCACCTGGAGACTGTAGTTAACATTTCTGATGGCCCTTCATTGTAGGATTCTCACTGATTGTCACAAACCTAGATAAATCCTATCTACATGCAGGAAATCTCGAACACTTGTGTATATTTGTGTGTATGTATGTTTGTATGTATGTTTGTGTGTCTGTGTGTATATATGTGTATATGTGTCTGTGTATATATGTGTGTGTATATGTCTGTCTGTGTATATGTGTGTGTATATGTGTGTATTTGCGTGTATTACCTACTGGTGGTCGCCAGTAGGTAGTTATAGTTAGGACTAGTTTCCACAGGAAAAGCGGTTTTTGATTTGCCAATATCTTTGGCACCGTTTGACTAAATTTTCAAAACACTTGGGGCGCTCTGGTCAGCTCATGTCTTGAAAGGTTGGGGCTGATTCGTCAAGCGGGGGGCAAGGAGAAAATAGGGGTCCCAAAACGCGTTTTCTCCATGTTAATTTCCATAGGGAATTTTGAACAGGCTACAGTCCGAACTGATTAACGTAATTACACCAAATTTGGCAAAAAGGTAGCTCTTGGTTCAGAAAGGCTTTTTTTTTTCCTATGGTGTAAATCCGTTCAGCAGTTCCTGAAATATTCATGTTTAAAAAAAATTATATATCCGGGGACTGCGGTGGATCCACGAACACTCCAGAATAGGAGCTTGATTCTGATTGGCTGCCAACACTCTAAACCAAAAAGTGTTGGCAGCCATCTTGTGACTCGGTTGAACCGAGTCACTATAAAAAAAGAACAAAAAAGGGAGCAGGGTAGAAACACCCTGAATGCCCTGTCATTGCAAACACTGCTTTGGGACCTCAGGGCTAAAGTGGACTTCATCCCCCGAGCAACAGTTCGCCAGGAGGAGCGTTTGCAGAGTTGTGTAAAAACGGGGCGTAGCCTCGGACCACTCAGCAATCCAGCTGTGTCTGGCTTACTGGAGGTACCTGGTGAGCTAGTTGGCCCCCAGGGACCATTAGTATTCACGGGGACTCAATCCCCCAACCAAGAACGCGCCAGGATGTGTGTTTGCAGAGTGGTGGAGAAAGTGGGTGTGGCCTGTGTCCACCTGTCAGCAATCCCACTATCTGGGGTAAACTGCAGGTATCAGGTAGGCTAGTCCCAAGAGCGTGCCAGGGAGTGCGTTTGCAGAGTGGTGGGGAAAGGAGTCGTGGCCTGCTATGACAACTTAGCAATCCCGCTGTGTGAGTCTTACTGCAGGTAATAGGAGGGGTAGTTGGCCCCCAAGGTCAACCGTGGGGGCCAACTACCCCTCCTGTTACCACCAGTAAGTCCCACACAGTGGAATTGCTAAGAGGTCTTCAGAGGCCACCCTCACCTTTCTTCACCACTCTGCAAACGCGCCACCTGGCACATTACTGGTTGGGTTGATGAAGTCCACTTTACTCCTGGGGGACTTTGGTGGCCAAGTAGCCCTCCTGGTGCCTTCTGTAGGTCCTACGCTGTGGAATTCCTGAGAGCAGGTAAGAGGCCCACGCCCCTTTCTGCACCACTCCGCAGACGCGACTACTACCTTATAGTTAGAAATTAGCATTTAAAAAAACCTTAGAAATTTGCTGAAAAAATCGTGGGTTTTAGGGACGTTATAGTTAGAAATGAGCATTTAAAAAACCTTAGAAATTCACTGAAAAAACCTTCGGTTTCAGGGACGTTATAGGTAGTTGGACATTTCATTCATACAAAACCAGAGAGAAATTCGGCCGTTATAGTTAGTTGAGCTAATTATAACTCGCGCCCCTGCTATGCACTGCTGATGTTGCATATTACATCACTCATGACATGGTCAGTGACATCGCTGATGACATCTCAAATTACATCACTGATGATATCACGTAATATCTGATGCACCTCCTCACTCCCTAATGTAACCTTTGATGCACCCACTCTAAAATACAGACTAGCATTCTCGAAACCATAGACACATCAATTCAAGTTAGTACTCGCCCACTCACTGATTGATAGGTCTACACACACATCCACTCACTAACCCATACAGTCACTAATACACGCAATCATTCAATACAGCCACTGATATATGCACTCACCCACAGTTACTCAAGCACCTAGTCAGTCAACCAAAGAATCAACCCTGCTATTTAGTCACCTACAAAGTTATTCACACACCACCTCACTTATTCCAGCAGATTGTAACAGTTACTCTCTTCTACAATCACCGACACACACTCCTCCATTCAGCCACGCTCACAATTATGCACTCACATTTAGTCACTTATATACACCAACACTCACATACACTGCCTTTCACATATGTAGTAACTAACACATATACCACAGAGATTCACCAACACAGCCATATGCAAAGTCACCCATACATCCCCTCGCAGACACACTCATGAACCCATACACCCAGTGAATCACCCACTCATCCATGCAGGAAGTCGCACACCGCCTCACCCACCCACAGACACTCAGGCACCCATACAGGTACTCAGGCAACTAATCAATAACCCAT
Source organism: Triturus cristatus (assembly GCF_964204655.1). Taxonomy (NCBI): domain Eukaryota; kingdom Metazoa; phylum Chordata; class Amphibia; order Caudata; family Salamandridae; genus Triturus; species Triturus cristatus. The sequence goes on along the minus strand of NC_140583.1, from coordinate 503,561,621 downwards.
ATAGACACTGATCTACCTACTCCCCAACCCATGCAGCCACTTACACACCAAATGACAGATTGATGTAGACATTCACCCATGTATTCACGAAGACAAGTTTACTCACTCACTTATACAGTCAGTCACACCCACTAAATGATCAATTCAGACATAGATACAGCCATACAGCCACGCATTCCTCAATACACCTTGGTGTGTGTGTGTGTGTTTGTATGTATTTGTGTGTGTGTGTGTATATATATATATATATATATATATATATATATATATATAAACAACACCGCCCCTCTCCTCTGCTCTCAGCAGTGCGGGTGCGCCGATTGCGCGGGCGGTAGCGCAACCAATTATTTCCCAAACACCACGCCTCAGAAAAGAACGTGTGGCGCACTCTGGCTCAATTATAAGAAATCTGGTTTATTGGTTCTTCTCCGTGAAGATTAACATCAAGGTTGACACGCGCGTTCCGGCACCCTGGCCTTCGTCAGTGTCAGTTTGCCATGTTCGAAACAAACACTTATAAATAACAAAAACAATCATTGGTTTACAGGGCTGTCAAGCAACATCAACAAGGGACTTCGCATTCGGTTAACTTAAATTCATCGGAACCATAGTGGCCATATTTGAATTGCCACATAGACGCAGAAAATAAATATAATGTATTACGTTAAACCGTACAGTCAAACCTGATTCATGCATAAATATGCTAGTTTTTAAAACAGAACATAGTTCCAACCATACACTAATGAAATTGGCTGTGTTAGTGGCAGAAAAAATCATTGTTCTATAATTCATGAAATCCAAAATTACGCCCACCAATGGGCAGAGCTTCTGGCAGCTGAGGTAAACATTGTGTTAGCCTGAATGCAATGCGCTGAAAGTCCATACAATGATGTGAAGTCCCATTCGAATAAAGACAAAGAAAACAAGAAAAAGTGAAGGGCATTCACTCGATCTATAACAATTATATACATTTCACGACAGTGCATCAGACGCAAAATGGAGCCCTCCAATGGGCGTAATCATCAGTTCAAATCAATAAAGAGGAAGTGAGAAGTCTAAACATTAGATTATACCCATTTCATATTGTTGTAACTGCATTAAATCACGTGAGGCAAAATGAGAACTCAAAAACACGTAAGAAAATCAACCAATGAAGGACCATAGTTCTTCCTCCATATTTAGGCCCCCAGGGGTACGTGTCTGCAATTCAATGATAAAACGCGCCTCTAATTTGCGCAGCTCTCTTACCCTGTCCCCTCCCCTTTCAGTAACAGGGACATGGTCCAAACAGAAATACCTGAGTTTATCACTCCTGGATTCGTGTTTGTCTGCAAAATGTCTGGCGACAGGGTAAGTTGTGTCATGATTGGTAATCGCCCGTGTGTGTTCCAATACACGTTTCTTAGCAGGATGAATGGTACTTCCAATGTATTGGAGACCACACGGGCATACCAGGCAGTAAACAACAAAACTGGTGTTGCAATTCAGGAATTTGTTAATACTACATGCTCCTTTGATACCCGGGACAGTATATTCCTTTACCTTTTTACTGTTCTTGCACGCCTTGCAGGAGGCGCATGGGTAAAAACCAACCGGAGTATTCTTGGGAATTTTATCAGAAAAGTGACTGTGTACCAGCAAGTCTTTTAACGACTTGCTTCTACGGTAAGTCACCTCAGGCTTCCGTGGTACATCTTGACCAATAATGCTATCAGTCTGTAGGATACTCCAATGCTTCTCTACCAGTTTCCTTATGATCCCAGCCTTAGTTGAGAAGCCCAATATAAGTCGGGAACTATTTGGCTTATCCTCTACTTGGGTCATTTTAGATTGTTCCAAGCCAAGGAGGGAATGTCTCTCAATTGACTGCACCTTGAGCGCTGTATCACTCAGGAGAGTGTTGGTGTAACCTCTTTGTCTGAACCTTTAAGGTGAATCACTTGCTGCCCGAGTATAATCTATGGGGAGTGTGCAGTTTCTTTTAAGACGCAACAACTCCCCATAGGGAATGCTGTTGATGAGTGACCTTGAATGTTGACTGGTATAATGTAAAACTGAATTCCCTGCGGTAGGTTTGCGGTAGAGCTTGGTACATATTTTATCTTCTGCTACAAAAACTAGGAGGTCTAGGAAGGGTACCTCAATCTTGCTTATCAGGCTGGTGAAGCGCAGATTCAGAGTGTTGGTATTCAAAATATTAATATATTCTGTGGCTTCATCGGGTGTGCCCTTCCACACGATGAACAAGTCATCGATGTAGCGTGCCCATAGGGCAATTTTATTGACCCATTTGTCATTATCTTCCGACCAGGCCACGTGCTTCTCCCACCAGCCCACGAACAGGTTCGCGTAACTGGGGGCGAAGCACGTGCCCATCGCGGTACCTTGGGTCTGCAGGTATAACTGCACACCAAACAAGAAGATATTATTGTGCAGACAGAATTCAGTAAATTCAAGAAGCATGTTATTGTGCATCTGATATTTCAAAGGTCTGGTTTTAAGGAAGTACTGAAGTGCCCCCAACCCATCAGCATGCGCAATACAAGTATATAGACTTGTAATGTCCATTGTGATAAGCACAAAGTCCGGTTCCCATTGTATTTCCTGAATGCGTTTAATGAAGTCTGTGGTGTCTTGGACGTAGGAACTCGAATCTTTAACCAGAGGGAACAAGAAATGGTCTACAAAAATGGATACTTTTTCAAGCAAACTCTCTTTACTAGACACGATGGGACGTCCTGGATGTCTTAGGGTGTCCTTGTGGATTTTAGGTAAATGGTAAAATGTAGGTAATACCGGACTGTCCACTTTCAGGAACTGAAATTCGTCTTCCTCCAGGATGCCACTGTTCCTCCATTTATCAAGCAAATTATAGAAAGCTAATACACTGGTGTTATATCTCTCCCTTTGAATTTGCATATAACTTGATGAATCCCCTAGGAGGCGTAATGCTTCCCCTCGGTAGAAAGCCTTGGACATCACCACCACATTCCCACCTTTGTCGGACTGCTTGATGATGATGTCAGTATCTTCTCTGAGGGTCTTGACTGCTGTCCATTGGGCTCTCGATAAGTTGAAGAATCGTTTCTCAGTGTATTGTCGTGGTTTATCTTGTAAGGGCAATGTGTTTAGATCCTTAATCACGGAATCATGAAAACAGTCAATTGCGTCAAAGGGCATTCTGGGGATAAACCCCGATTTCTTTTTAAATTTGCTTCTGCCACTAGTCTGGCCAATCCCAAGGTACGGATGTTCATCCGGCTCCATTGTGGTCATATCCATTTGTAAGTCATGTAAGGCTTGAAGTGCCTCAGAGTCATGTCCTGTCAGCTCATCCGTTATCAGACGCGTTGGGGTCGATGAAGACAGAGTTGGATGTAGCTTGAAAGTTTTCTGCAACTTCAATTTGCGTATAAAACAGTATAAATCGATCCATGTTTGCACATAGTCCCATTCTGAAGTTGGACAAAATGTGAGACCTTTTTCGAGAACTGTAACTTCATCCTTAGTCAATGTTCTTGTGGAAAGATTAATAACTGTTTTCTTTGTCACTTCCTGTTGATCCCCCGTCTGCCTCTTGTCGCCCGGGGCGCTCCACCCCCTCTGCCGGTTCTTACCCCCTCTCCTGGTTTTGCGGTGTTTCGGTCTGGGGGTTTCGCCCGTTGCGGGTACCTTCTCCATGATTCTTTCATAATTTCGTATTCCCTGGGACAATCCGGTTCCTTGTTGCCACTGGATCCTTGGTCCGATGTGGTGGTTTCTGTTTCTGACTGTTCGGTTTCGACCTCAGACTCCGATGTATCTCTTTGGTCCAATACTCTGCTTGTCGGAGTGGCTGACTGGAGAGTTTTCCTTGGTGCGTCATATTTCCTGGCAAACGTCAGAACTCTGCCTGATTCATAATCTTGTTGGTCTCTTGCAAACTTACTTTGCTTTCGTCTTTTGATATCGTTTTCATATGAAATCAATCTGGTTTTCATTTTACTTCTGAGGTTTTCCGCTTCCGAGTGTTCCCCCAGAGCGGAGATGTGTTGCTCGATCTCCTTGATTTCATCCAGGAGTTTGGTTCTGTCACTTTTGGCATACGTGATTAATATTTGTACCATTCCTTTGGAAGATGCCACCGTATGCTCTGCCCAGTCTTTTAGTAGATTAGGGTCCGGATTCTCATATGAGGGTATGGTATAGATCCGAAGTCCCCGAGGTATACGACCTACATCAAGATACCTCTGTAGTGAAGTTGCCTCCCACCACTTCCTGATTTCTTTCTCGTAGGTACGTTCCAACTTAGTGAACCACCCTTTCATATTTTCTGGTCCTCTGTCAGTGCTTGTGCCTGCATCCGAATCCAACCCAGATGCGGCGCCCTGAAAAACCAATTCGGCTGCTTCCAGTCTTTCAGCATCGCTGAACATCGTTCTTCACGGATGCGAACGAAATTGCATAAATAAATTACAGCCACAATACCAGCAAACTGACACTGACGAAGGCCAGGGTGCCGGAACACGTGTGTCAACCATGATGTTAATCTTCACGGAGAAGAACCAATAAACCAGATTTCTTACAATTGAGCCTGAGTGCGCCGCACGTTCTTTTCTGAGGCGTGGTGTTTGGGATATATATATATGTATATAAACTGCCGTTACCAATGTAAAGGATGACGACGCCATGTCTTGCCACAATAACCAATTTTAATGGTCAGCTGCTGGACGCGTTTCGCCTGTCCTGCAGGCTTGTTCACCAACAGTTTACAGTAAAGTTTTACCACCATTTTGAAGCACCACTTAGGTGTCACATGACCAAAAACTACAAATGCAGTGTATAAGACAACAGACTAGTAGTTATTCATTACCAACGCAAACTCATGCTCAGATGAACATTTTTCCGCATCAAAAAACTAGAATTGAAATATTTTAAATGGATACAAATCACGCATACATTTATGGACTAAATTTGAAAAAACTCACGAATGAGAATGAAAGTTTTCAGTGCCAAAAAAAATATATATAAAATAATTGAAACCGATTCTATATGGTAAACCGGCTCTGTGATTATGGGCAAGTGCCCCAAATACCAACATATTTTCTGTTACTCAATCTACAAATAGATTTATGTATATATATTTTGTATCGCATCATTGAAAAAATAATCATTATTAAAGTTTTTAATGCAGATTCCTTCCAGTTAATTTGCATAGCTCAACAATGCAATAATCCATTCTGTATGCTACCCAACTGGGCTGAAATTAAGTGCGGTAGCGTTGTAGTAATGAACTAAGTGTCAAATCATCTGCAAATATTACAACTAAAATGTGCAATTTACCTAAATCAACAAAACTTATAAATAAATATACTGGTTTAAAAACAATCGGGATGAGTAGAAGCTAATTCATTATAGTGCTCATAAGTGGGTATGCAGATCTTCCTCCGTGTTTAAACCTGTCGGAATCTTACAATTTAATTTGATTATATACGAGGATTCTAACCTTCTCAGATGTTTTTCTCGGTCTCCACCTCTCTCATTAATCTTGACTGCGTCTATTACGAAATATGTCAAGCCGGCTGAATTCTTTTCATGAAAACACTCAAAGTGGCGCGCCACCGGATAAGATTTGTCACCGTTTTTGATGGCTATTAAGTGTTGTAGCACACGCTTGTGTACAGGCAGGATAGTGCTGCCTACGTACCTCAGGCCACAAGGGCACTGAAGTACGTACACCGCAAAATCTCTTTTGCAAGTAAAACGGCCTTTGATTTTAAATTGTCTATTAGAAAAACCTGATGTATACATGGTGGTATTAATTCCGTGTGCACAATCTTTGCATTTAGTGCATTTTACAAATCCATCCTTCTTTGTTAACCACATTGTAGTCGCCACCTTTGCGGGCGTAGTTTTCAATACATTACTGACCAACATTTGCTTAAAACTCTTACCTCTTCTAAACCTGATTTGTGTTTTTTTACGAACAAACCTGCCCAATGTGGGATCACTGCGTATCAAATGCCAATGCTTAGCTAGGATGCTCCTTACTCTCTTATGTTGTATATTGTAAGTAGTTACCATCCTGCAATCATTTTTGTTTGTATTCTCCATTTTCTTCATGGTGTTACTTTAATTGAAGAGAATATCTTCCCTTGTCCTTTTCTTGGCTTTATGTATTGCAGATCGTATGCAATAATCTGAATATCCTCTCGATTTGAAACGTGACTGCAGAGTCCGCAATTCATTACCACAGCTTTCTTGGTCACTACACTTGCGTATTGTTCTCAGACTTTCCCCATAGGGGATGCTGCTGATTAAGTTTTGAGGATGAAAGCTCTTGGCGTGCAACAACGGGTTGCCTGCCGAGGGCTTTCGGTATAATGCAGTCTCAAGTTTTCCATCCTTGATGTAAATGAATAGATCTAAAAAGTTAACGTGGGTCTTACTGATTGTACTGGTGAATTTAAGATTTAAGTAGTTTTTTTGTAATCTCTTAATAAATGTAATCAGAGATTCCTCGGAGCCTTTCCATACGACGAATAAATAGTCTATGAATCTACTCCAATGCATCACATTATTCTGCCATTCTTCAGGGTACAATTTTTGGACCACCTGCTCCTCCCACCAGCCCATATGCAAATGATCAAAGCTGGGGGCGAAGCAGGTGCCCATTGCCGTTCCGCATACTTGATGGAATAACTCGCCCTTAAAAAGGAAATAATAATTTTTAAGGCAAATTGACGTCATTTCAATTAACATTTGTTTGTGCCCAAAATTTGACAGGTCTGTTCCCCAAGTAATGTCTGACAGCATTCAAACCATCATCATGCTTGATGCTGGTATAAAGACTCGTTACATCTATGGTGGCCAGTAGGAAATCACTTTCCCAGGGTAGATCATAAACCTTTTTAAGAAAATCCCCCGTATCCTGTATATAGGATGGGAGGCATTTGGTTAGAGGACACAAGAAAAAATCTACAAATCTAGATGTGTTGGCAAAAGCTCTATTAATGGCAGAATTATCGGTCGACCTGGTGGATTCACCTGGTCTTTATGCACCTTGGGGATTAGGTACATCACAGGGGTGACCGGCTTATTGATTTTTAGGAAGGCTGACTCCTCAGCTTTCAAAAGACCTTTAGAATGCCACTCAGTTAACTTGAAATTGTAAGAGTTATAAATGTTACGCATAATCGTCTCTGACACATAATTAGAGCGATTATTTAACTGTTTATATGCTTCATGTAAATACGGTTTGCTCCACATTGCCACCCTTATCGGCATTGCGGACAATACAATCGGCATTCATAGATAATTTCTTAACTAAGGCATTATAATCGCGTTATTTTTTTATGCTGAGAAGACATGTTGGTACCTAGTTGCTTCAAATCATTAAGTACTAATTCTCTAAGTGTCCACTGCATCTTTATCTGTCATAGGTGTTAATCTTGATGTAGGTCTGAAAGGTGTTGGATCATAGCTAGTAATATTCAAGCCTTCCTCTTCTGCTATTGAAGCAGCTTGTCTGATATTAGCTTCAATATTAATTGCGGTGCTGCTAGATTCGGTCTCCTCTTGTAGATACATGTCGTATCATCAACTACTAACTCACTTGGATGTTCAACATTTATGTTGGTACGTAATAAGAGTTTTTAGTTAATAAAGTGTTTTTTCAATTTTAGAGTTCGAATAAATTTAAACACATCCACTCGTGTTCTTCCATAATCAAATTCCTCTTCTGGGCAAAATGATAAACAAAGTCTCAAAATATTTTGCTCTTTATCTAATAAAGAAATACCGGTCAGATTTATGATTGAAGTTTTGTCCTCTGTTTATTTCACTTTGGTCTTGGGTTTCACAGCGCCGTCTATATTGCTTGGCGCCTTTCCTCCTCTGTTGCCTGTGCCTCTTCCTCTTTGAGGTTTTACGTAGTGGACAAATGGTCTGGGTCAGAGGTTGAACCTCCTCTCTTGCTCTAAAAAACCAAACTCTTAAATCAGTCGGCGCAGGACCAATATTACTTCCACTGGTGTATATGTATATATGTATGTATGTATATATATATATATATGTATGTATATATATATATATGTATGTGTATATATATATATATATATATATATATATATATATATATATATATATATAAAAAACATTGTTACTTGATGATGGCATTAAGGATGTCACTGACCATGCCATGAGTGATGCAATATGTGACATCAGCAGTGCATTGTGGGGGCGTGCGTTAGTTAGCTCAACTAACTAGAACGGCCGAATTTCTCTGGTTTTGTACGAATGAAATGTCCAGCTAGCTATAACGTCCCTGAAACCTGTGGTTTTTCAGTGAATGTGTGTGTATATATGTGTGTGTGTGGGCCCTCCTGCCCAAGCCCTGGGGATTTCATTCCATGGAGCTGACATTTTTAAACAAGCATTGGCATAGCTAATAGGTCTTGCCTTTGGCACCTTATGTGTTTAGCCAGAACCTTTGGCTATGTTGTAGAGCATTGTGGCTGCTGTGCATCATGTTGAAAAGTTGTAATAAAGTGTTACACATTTTGTTACCTTTATGCAAACCAAGACGACATTATATACATCTTAATAACCTGATTAAAAAAAGATTTTAACATAAAAAATGTCTTCTAGTTTTTTGTACTTATATGGCACTGTGGTATTATGTGGAGTGTATTTGTTGCACTGAATAGAAAGTAATTATGTGAGGTGTATATGTGGCACTGAGTGGTATTATGTTTAGTATTTATATGTTGCATTGAGTAGAGTGTAAATATGTGGCATGTAATTATGTAGCACTGAGTGGTATTATGTGGAGTGTATTTATGTTGTATTGTGTATGTGGCTTGTAATTATGTGGCACAGTGTTATGTGGAGTGTATTTATGTTGCATTGAATAGTGTAATTATGTGACCTGTAATTATGTGGTACTGAGTGGTATGTGGAGTGTATATGTTGCATTGAGTAGTGCAAATATGTGACACTGAGTGGAATTATTTGGAGTGTATTTATGTTGCATTAAGTAGTGTAATCATGTTGCACTGATATTATGTGGAGTGTATTTATGGTGCATTGAGTAGTGTAATTATATGGCATGTAATTATGTGGCACTGAGTGGTATTATGTTGAGGGTATGTTGCATTGAGTAGTGAAATTTTGCGGTGTGTAATTATGTGGCACTGAGTGGTATTTGGAGTGTTGCATTGAGTGCGGTGTGTAATTATGTAGCATATAATTATGTGGCACTGAGTGGTATTATATGGAGTGTATTTATGTTGCATTAAGTAGCGTGTAATTATGTGGCACTGAGTGGTATGTGCAGTGTAGTTGTTGCATTGAGTAGTGTAATTTTGGCTTGTAATTAAGTGGTACTGAGTGGTATGTGGGGTGTATTTATGTTGCATTGAGTAGAGTAATTATGTGGCGTGTAACTATGTCACACAGTGGTATTATGTGGAGTATGTTGCATTGAGTAGTGTAATTATGTGGCACTGAGTGGTATGTGGAGGGTATGTTGCATTCAGTAGTGTGTAATTGTGGCATGTAGTAATGTGGCACTGAGTGGTAATATTTGGAGTGTATGTTGCATTGAGTGCTGTGTAATTATGTAGCATATAATTGTGGCGGTATGTGGTGTATTTATGTTGCATTCAGTAGAGTGTAATTATGTGGCGTGTAATTATGTGGCACTGAGTGGTATTATGTGGTGTATTTGTTGCATTGAGTAGGGTGTAATTATGTGGCATGTGGAATGTATTTGTTTTGAAAAGTCCAAGGAGAGCATGGGCTCTCCAGCCCTTTGAGACACAAGATGGGCAATAAAGTATTAATGAAAGACTCCTATTGGCCTCCAATGCTCCAGTGATGCGAGGAGAGCCATCTCTCTACTGAGGACTACGTAAAGAAAGAGTAGGTACGACTAATGAACATCACTGGTATTTACTCTGCTTTAGAGAGGTGCAAATGTTGCAGAGGTGGTTTTAATATCTCCAGTTGCTGACAGGCGAGGGCTCAATCAGTTTTGGCACATATTTGAGAGTGAAGACAAGAATTCATTATCATAAAATGTGCTATTCTTGCTTCTACCGCAGAGTTTGGAAGCAGCAGAAGTGTAAGAGGGGAGTTTGGAAGAATTCCCATTGGCATGCTTTTGAGGGTCTTGCGTCATTAATCTTAGCACGTTGCGTAGGAGGTTGCTTAACGCAATGAATGTATAATGTACAATACTATTTTGTGGGGCTGTTTCGTGGTATACAAAGGCGCTTCCAGAGTCCCTTGGGCACAGAGTAAGCTCCGAAATTGAAAACAAATTTTAGACCACAGCAGGAGGTGGGGCAGAATAGACTAGGTCCGTTCAAAACTGCGGCCAATTTTGGTTTACCTAATAAGTTTGTATACACACAAGACTGTGGTGCTGCTTTGGATAATCTTTAAAAGACAAATGAAAGCCTAGCTCTGTTACAGTTGATGGCAGTCCTATCTGATGCTCACAGAGTAATTACAAGGCTGAAATGCCTATACCATTTTCAGTGCATGTAAACTATCATTATAGAATTTCTCCTCAAAAGTCAATGAACAAAAATGTACCAAAACCAGGCCACCACTAACAGTACGATTTCCCTCCGAAATTTGGTGAAAGTCAATGACGTTCACCAGTTTCGTTTTTCACATAGGCGGTTCTCTATTTGGGGAGAGGTGGGGATTTAAATGGGAAAGCACACATTTGGAGTACCCAGCCTTTCCCTCAAAATATTAATGTTACATAGCGATTCATACCACACTCCTGGTGTGGAATGTACAGAAGGCCAAATCGACCTTACTAGGTTAATGAGCCCGGACTGTCCGGTTACTGCAGAGGTCAGCGGCGGACTACAACTCCGTTACTGGGACTTTGTTCGCTCTGCCCCGTGCGATCTACAGCAAAGATGTCAAATATAAATGCAAGCTGCCTTAAAGTTTTTCACATGCATTTTAAAAGTCCAAGAAGCTTAAAGAAAGATGCAAGTGTAATGCACATATCATATGCGCGGAGTATACACACATCAATACACAAAGATTGCAGTAATACCCACATAGTAACAAAGTACACGCGATAACACCTATATATACAGAGCACGTCTTAATTCACGAAGGGACACAGGCCAAACAGATGCCAGCAAGTAGCAGGCGGAACACACAAACACCAATAATGTAAGACCACTTTCCAGAATACATACTACACGGAAAACGAACCAGTACACCCCTAGACTGTACGCGCCTGTGTCAATTGTGTGTACATAAAGCATTATACGAGTAGATAGATATTGCATGCCAGTTGTGTATAAATAGTGCATGTTCCCAATTCACACATACATAGAGAGAAGCACTTCAAACGCTATCACTTACAGACCGCCCACTCCAAATATGCCCAAAGTACACCAAGCGCATTTCCAACGCACGTGGATGGCACTGCAGTCAACATGTAACAACGTGAACTACTCCCTAAAAAGATAACAGCAATTCGCTATCGTATCTAATGGAATGACATCTACAGACGTATTCAATGAGGGACCGAGGCCCCCAATCCCAATAATCGTGTCTCACGTTAAGTAATAAACAAACATGTGATATGCGGACATCAATAGTTTCCAGAAAAATCGTAGCTAACGTGACAACACGCCTTTGCATGCTAATGGAACTAACCGTGTGGTCCTACAAACGCAATATTCACCACAAAAGACATGGTCCAACATGGGCTGCACTATTGAAAAACTGTATGCATCCAATGTTTTCATCAACCTAAACAGAAAGGAACTCTCCATAACCCTGCGATGAAGCAATGGGGCATTAGAAAAATAGCAACTAGACCAGGTGCCAAGCAACAACAACCAAACTGCAAGTCGAGTGTGCAGGTACCCACAGACAGCCTGGCAGAGCTTTATAACTAGTTATTGGACGGCACGACCGGACGGAGCTGCACACAACCTGCGTGCGCAAGCCCTTCGCACCTGCACGACCATGGAGATGGTAGAGATGACAAACTTCAGCTCCTTACCTGACACAGCATGCACAGGACAGATCTGACGGAGCTGCACACAACCTGCGCACGCCAGCCTTTCGCACCCACATGACCATGGAGACGAAAGAGATGACAAACTTCAGCTCCTTACCTGACACAGGAGTGCAGCACATGCCAGCAGTGACTGGCGATCGATCCAACGGGGCTTTTCCTGCACAGGCAGAGGTCAGGTTGAATAAAAGTCCAAGAAGCTTAAAGAAAGGGATGCATGTCTGCAGAGAAAGCGTCCCGTGCCGAGCGGCGAAAGTGAAAGCAGCTGCATCGGGAGTGGTGTGCGCGCGCGCCTCGACCTAAAAAACGCGAGAACCATCTGTTTCCAATTACTGCCAATGGGATAATTGGAAACAGATGGGATTAAAGCTCGCTCCCGTGGACCCAAGGCCAAGGACCAGAGAAGGCGACACATGCACCTGCCTTGAGCCAATTGCGTGCTGTCTTTCTTAGAAAGACTCACAAAGGCCAATCGCGGGTTAATTTTTAAAAAGCTCACACACTAGCATATGTTCGAAGCTGAAAAGCCTTTACTAAATGTATCGCAGAGCAGCGCATGCGCGCTGGCTCAGGCGAGACCGAAAAAGGGGAATGGGTGCAGGGCCCACCTCCGGAAGCCCCAGAACATCCCAGGGACTCTAGTTTTAAGTTTATTGGTTTATATAGGGTTGAATCACTCCAAGGGGGTATCTCTGCGCTTAGGACGGTAGACTAAACAGCCAGAACAGAGTGCTAGAAAAGGTGGGTTTTAAGAAGTTTCCTGAACTGAGAAAGGTTCGAACAGTTGCAGAGCTGAAGAGGTAGCTCATTCCAAAAAGCAGGGGCAAGATGAGTGAAAGCTTTGCCTCCATTGCGCGCTTTTTTAATTCTAGGGGTGCATAGTAGGAGTTTAGAACCTGATCTGAGAGAACGTGTGGGGTGTACTTGATTAGCTTATTAGAAAGATAGGAAGGGCCTAAATCATTTAGGGCCTTAAACAGTGCAGCCTATCTTGAATTTCACCCGCTTTCTCATGGGGAGCCAGTGGAGTTTTTTGAGAAGAGGAATAGAAGTTCTAGGTGGGGCACCGGCTACAAGGCGAGCGGCCGTGTTCTGCACTACTTGTAACTTGTTAAGGGAAGCTTCATTGGCCGATAGAAGCAAAGCGTTACAATAGTCCAGTCTACTTGGTATCAGTGCTTGCATCAGCATTTTTTTTTGTGTAAGAGGGTAACAGGGGAAAAATCCTTCTAAGTAGACCTAGAATATAGTAGCAGGTGCCAGCAGTGGTGTAGGCATGAGCGTCTAGAGTGAGGTTCTGATAGATTCTGATGCCTAGGTTCTTGACCACTTCCTTAGGGGACGGGGCATTACCCAGCTCCTCAGGCCACCAGCTGGGCGACAGCATATGGCAGCTCCTCCAAACAGCATGATTTCAGATTTCTCCGTGTTTAAATGGAAGACGTTATTCTGCATCCAGGTGGCGATAGCCTTCATGCCCTCGGAGAAGATGAGCTGTATGTCTGATCTTGTCAAAGGTGAGGAGGAGCTGGGTATCATCTGCGTATGATATGGGATTAAACCCTAAATTGATCATGAGTTTAGCCAGGGGGTCACATAAATGTTAAAAAGGGTGGGGCTCAGGCACGAGCCCTGAGGGGGACCCCCTTGGTAACATTAGAAGGGGTATATCTGTAAGGACCCAGGGTGACGGTCTGGGTTCTGTCAGTTAGAAAGTCAGTCATCCACTTCAATGCAAGCCCCTGAACCCCTATGTCTTGAAGTCTCTCCAGTAGGATCTGATGTCAAATGGTATCAAATGCTGCTGACCGGTCAAGCAGCACCAGAAGTTCTGCCTGACCATTGTCTAATGCCATCCTGAAGTTGTCGGTAACCTCCATAAGAGCTGATTCGGTACTGTTTGGCCCGAAAGCCAGACCTTGGAGACATCTAGAAGGTGAGAGGATTCGATGAAAGCGGACAGATGTTTGTTTGTGTCTTTCAATGAGCTTACTCTGTAGGGGAAGCAGGGATATGGGGCGATAATTGGTCAACTCAGAAGTCGGAATCTTGAGACTTTTTCGTATGGGTATTATCTGAGCATTTTTCCATTCTGGAGGATGTCTACCTGAGCTCAAGGAGCTGTTAAGGATGGAGCAGATGGGTATGGCTAGTTGAGCCGAAAGTCTGGAAGATATTTTGGCAGGGATGATATCAAGGGGAGAGCCTGATTTAGTACTGTTAAGAAGGGATATAACTTCTGTTGGAATGAGAGGAGGGAAGCAGTGTAATTGCGAGGGGGGAGGTTTGATGGCTAGTGTACCCCGCTATTGAAACGGGAGAGACCATTAGATGAAATAATTTTCTGATGTTTGTTTTCAATTTTTTGAATAAAAAAGGCTATATTATCACACAGACTGGGATGGAGATTCCGCAGTATCACAGGCTCTGGGATTCGTGTAAGATTTAAGGATTTGGAAGAGGGTTCTGGAATGGTTTCCAGCTTGCTCCAATTGGAGTGAAATGTGGAGTTTGCGAGCAGTTTTGATATTTTTATGGTAAGAAGTCAGACCCTATAGCTCGCTTTATTTTGAGAGTCTCCAAACCCGCTCTAGCTTCTTACACTGACTCTTTTCCGTACGCAAGGCGAGGGAATACCAATTAGAGGGGGTGGATTTAGGAGAGTGGGTCTGAAGTTTGTAGGGGCTGCCTTATCTATAGTATTTACGATGACAGAGTCTAAATGGGATAATAGTTGTTCTACACTATATATGGCAGTGTCGATGTCTCAGGAAAGAAAATGGGACCGAAGATGGTCAGGCGTCAATTTATGCCAGGGTCTATACCAACGATTAATATGAGGTGTGGGGCTGGGGGAGGTTATGGGACTTGTAAGTTGAAAGTTCACCAGAGAGTGGTCAGACCAGATGGTATGTTTCTCCACATACAATGTTCTGGGAATTAGTTAGAATGAGGTCCAAGGTGTGACCAGCTACATGGGTGGGGTTATTAATTTTTTCAAAGTCCAGAAGAGGCCAGATCTTTTAGACACATCATGGTGTCATGGTTAAGAGCATATTCACTATAAATGTTAAAATCTCCTAAATGGAGAAAATTACGTGTGGCAATCACATGAGGTGAGATGAATTCTAATAGTTGACTGGGACCAATCTTAAATTAAAGAGGGGGTGGCGCACATGGTACCCTTCCCTAAACCTGGCCCCCGGACACAATTTCTCTGCCCGAAAGAGCACAGGAAGGGAAACATGTGTCTGCTCCCACACTGGCGCGAGCGTTTTTAAAGCTCCTGCTTGGTGGAAGCAGGCATGCTTCCCTGCATGCAGGAACGCAGGCAGGGAAGGCATATCTGCTCCTAGTCTAAGGGATCCTTTAAATATGCTCCTGCAAGGTGAAAGTCTTTGTTTCCCTGCCCGTGCTCTTGCGGGCAGAGAAACTCTTATTGGTCCAGCCGACGGGAGCAGTTCCTGATCACTCAGCACTCTGGTGGGTGCACTCCTCAACGTACTGTTTGGGTGGGCACCGGGGCACTCACCCAGAAGCAACTAAGGCTCTGGGGATGTGGTCCTCTGGGCCACTATAGGTTTAGGGAGAGGAGCCATACCCCTCACCTTAATTAAATCAAGCGCCTGTAGGGTGTGGTCCCCAGGGCACATAGTGGGTCGGGTAGGGGGGGTTGCGCACCCCGCGCTCCTAAATTAAAAGGAAAGGCCCGGGTGAACAATTATTGACAGCTCTGGCTGGCACCCATCAAAGGGTGGCCAACACTTGGTACTGAATGCTGTGCGGGGAAGGAGTTGGAGTTGGACGCAAGCCCTGGCTGAGCGTTTGGCTTTACATGTGGTAATAAAATATAACTTTTCTTAAAAAAAATATAAAAAATAGGAACTCAATGAAAAAAGGAGGTTTAAGTGATAGGAATTGTAATTATATCTTTTTATGAAAACAATTTGAAATTCACTGAAATTCAAAGGTTGAACTAACGTTATAGTTAGGTCAAAATTTCAGTGACAACGTAATGTTTTAAATGTTAAAACTGGTCTAAATATCTTCTGTAGCTGCAGAGACAAATGGGGAAGACGCTGGTCAGGTCAAAAGTGCATCAGATGCACACAGTATACTCTTTAGCGGTAAGAGAACTAACAGCTTCCATTTCCCATCATGCACTCTACTGGCAATTTGCCTCACAAGCTCAGTTCTTTTTCGGCCTTGTGCAAACTAGATGCAAGATCATTTGAGGTTAGCGTAATTTTTCCTGTGGATTTGTTCCTCAGACATTAATCCTTTTACACTTCATTTGACATGTTTTATTGAGTATATTAGAATTCCTGGTCTTTTCTTAGGAATATTACTTTCTCTTTATCATGCCTTCACGTTTTGTGAAGTGTCTAAAATGTGTAAAGGCTTCATCTGATAGACTTCTAGCCTCCAATTTCTTACCTTTGAATTTTCGTAGGCGTCAGACTGGATCCGTTAAGATATTTCATTAGCAGTACTGCTGTACGCTGGTCGGTGGTGCCCATCGCCTCCACATGCATTATCTGCGCTGAAGTTATGTCACCGTACCTATATAGGCACCACCTAGGCACAATGACTTTCATTCTTTTCTTTCCACGCCAGCAAGCACTGATCTGGAGAAGAACTACCCCTTGTCACAATTTGACTGAACTTTTCTTGAGTTTTGAGGTTTTCCTCATGGTGTTCGGTAATGTCGTCTGGGAAGACAGGTTGTCATCTGTGGAGCCTGTCACCGGCCGATGGCGGTGGCAGACCCGCATCTTATCTGTCTGTGGTGTCTGGAGCGTGACCACGTCCTGAAGTCGTGCTCCAATTGCCTGGCTTGAACCCGAAGGCTTTGATGGAGCGATGGCTGAAGCTCATGTCTGCCAAGCATGCGGCTGGGTGCAAATCAAGGTCTGTCGAGAAGCTCCTGGGACCCATTGTGGAGCCCAAAGTTTTCATCGTCCCACTCCAAGTCCTCCGGACATTTGGGTAAATCGAGCCACAAGAGAGAGAGCAAGAAGTTGAAGCGCTCTTAGACTTCTCCTTGTCTGGCAGCAAACGCAGCGAGGGAGCTTCAGCATTCAAGGTCTGATTCCTCTGTGCCTGGGCCGCCTTCTCAGACTTTCCAGAAGCCAGACAAGACTAACATCTAGACAAAGGTGCTGCAACCGGGAATCTTCACATCGAAACTGCTACTCCGGCTCAATGAGACCCTCACACTAGGGCTCCTGTGAATAGGACAGTTGCCCACCGCCACATTCCAGGGGACCCACATTTCCTCACCCAACACCCTACCCTGGAGAGCTTGGTGGTCCAAACCTTGACTTACCAAGGTGCATTCCCTACTGCTTCCCCGGACAGGAAATCCAAGAGGCCGCATTGTTTAGAAAAGAAAATGTTATCTTCTGCCAGCCTATCATTGTGATCTGGTAACACTGCATGCCTTTTGGGCTGTTACACTCACACTCTGAGACACTGTTGTGAAAGTGCTCCCACTAATCCTGGAGGAGGCCCGAGCAATCCTCAATCAGGCTGTTGCCGACATTAGAGATGCAGCAAAGTTCAAAATACGCTATTCCCCAACCAGATCTGACCGCAGTAACAGATGCGTCGCTCCTAGGATCTGGTGGCCTTCTGGGAGAGGTGGCAATCAGAGGACTCTTGTCTCCGTTGGAATCCAGACTCCACATAAACATGCTGGAGCTAAAGGTGATCCGACTGGCATTGAAAGCATTTCTGCCCAGCATTAAGGGAAGGCTTGAGCACGTGTTCACGGGCAACACCACCGCCAACAAAGAGGGCAGGTGGCGGATGTGTACCCTTTAAGAGGCCCCATGTCACTGGCAATGGCTGAAACGTCTGCAGAGCATCTTTGGTGGTTCAATACCTGGCGGGCACTTTGAATGCCAGGAAAGACTAACTCAGCAGCTGATAAGAAATGGTGTCTCCACCTGGAATTTGCATACGGTCTCTTACAGGATTGGGGGAGTGCCTAAGTTCAGTTCGCCTCTGCCGAGAACACTCAATGTCAACAGATATTTTTGCACTGGAGTTCACTCAGCGGCGCTTTTCACCTAGTTGAGCTCAGGCCTCCTATATGCCTTTCCGCCCATACCACCTCTGCCCAGTGTTATCAAGGATAAGAACTACTGGGCCCAACTCATTCTGTGGCTCCAGTCTGGGTACGGAGAGTCTGGTATGCCGAGCTGCTGAGCATGGCTATCAAGCCTCTGATCATTGTTCCCTTTTGGCAAGATCTGTTGCAGCAGGGGAGGGTCTTCCACCCGAACCTGTCCACTCTGCTCTCTTGTGTGGAGATTGAGCGGCAGCAGTTGACAGCCTTCGTCCTTCCTCCGAAAGTCTATCACGTCACTCTGGCAGCCAGGTGGCCCTCCACCAAAATGGTATACGCCTGCAGCTGGGGAAAACAGTGGCATGTTCAGCGACTTTCTGAAGTCTTTCTCTTCATTCTTTACCTAGCTCAAGAGGGCTCTGCTCTGGGCACTCTTAAGGGCTGTGTCTGCTCCTTCTGCCTTCCTGCAGCTGCCTGATCAACCCTCATTGTTCAAATTCCCTATTGTGCATAGGTTTCTCAAGGGTCTTGTCCATCTTTACCTCATTTCACCTTTTATCATGCCTTAGTGAGGCTTTAATCTGATTTTAACCTTCTTAATGTGTGATCCTTTTGAACCTCTACACAATTGTTCCCTCGGGCTCCTGACATTGAAAACCGCTTTCCTAGTGGTGATTAAATCTGCCCACATAGTGAGCGAGCTGCAGACCTTTTCTAAGCCGCCTTACCTCTGTCTACCCTGACAAAGTGGTGCTTCAAACGCAGGCCTCCTTTCTACAGAAAGTGGTCATCCCATTTTGTGTAGGCCAATCTATCACCCTGCCTAATTTTTACAGTCCTCTACATCCCTCTAAAGAAGAGGGGCGACTCCACCGTCTGGACCCAAAGAGCGTTTTTAGCCTACCTTAACCGCACACTAGTGTTCTGGGTGGATGACCAACTCTTCATAGGTATGTTGGTGCGAAGAAAGCTTGGGCTGCGCAGAAGCTAAATGTCTCCAGATGGGTGGTGCTCTGCATCAAAATCTGCTATGCATTGGCCAGGAATAAAATCTGAAGGCTTTCAAGCTCATTCCACCAGAGCTAAAGCTGCATCCATTGCGTTAGAATGTGGAGTTCCAGTCCTGGACATCTTCCTGTCTGCAACGTGGGCAAATTTGCACATGTTTACCAAACATTACTGTCTGGATAGTCCGGTTCGTAGAGATGGGCACTTTGCCCGCTCGGTCCTGCAGGATTTCCTTGTATGAACTATGTCCGCAGACCCACCTCCGTGAAAGTATTGGTTGGGGTAGCTATTCAGAGGTAAGAAATTTGCAGTTGGAAGTCTCTATCAGATGAAAAAGTTACTTAGCTTTGGAAACTCCTCATCTGATAGACTATATCTGCAGATTCCTTACTGAACCACTTCACCTCCCCGCTCTTAGAATGTATTTCTGGGGACAGGGCTGACTTTTCAGGGCCCTAGTTTTAAACACTAGTGGTCAATGATCTTCATGGATCTGCGCTTCTGGTGTGGTAAGTCATGAAAAGTAATAGACTGCAGCGTGCCTAGGTGGCACCTTTAGAGGTACTGTGATGACAATACACCTGCTCGCAAAAGTACTGCTCACTAATGATTTTCTGGATCCAGTCTGATCCCTGGGGAAATTCAAAGGTAACGAATCTGTGGTTAGATATAGTTTCTACCAGATAAGGTGTTGCCAAAGGGAATTTCTTCTGAACCCACAGGATTTGTCTGCCTTCTACTTTCCCACAATGTAAAATACTGTCCTCATTGTCAGAAAATGTCAAGGAGCTTTGGAAGATCGGCAAGGTATTTCCCTGATAGGTAAATTAGAAAATCTCAAAGTTTAAGAAAAAAAGCAGCAAATTCAAAGGACAAGACCTTTACTGCTAAAAGCTTCTCCTATGAAAAGGTCAATCCCATGGATCAATTGAAAGAGAACATTGGTGGCATCGCCATTATAGTTCCAAACTTTTTTCAAACTTCTTTGGACACCAAATGACTGAAGCCATCAGCATGGACGTGTTGGCCTTTGAGAAGCCACAGTTCCTACCAGGCCAACTCCGACAACTCAACTGACATTGACAGCGAGACTAGTTCCTTCGAAAACGATGGTAATAACTCCGGTTCCATCACTTCGCAGCTTCTCTATGGCACACATGCCACAATGTCATCGCATGACACCATCTCATGGTACAGGTCAATCGTCAAAGGTGAGACACATCTGTGCTCCCAAAATATCTTGCACCAGAATGTACAATATGATAGACATCGAGGCACCCTTCACGCTCAGTTCATACTTTCTTCCATGCATTCTGATGCAGTGATTCTCATGGATACACATTTATTATCTAGGTATGTCATACCTTCTGAAGACATCCTGTAAGTGTCTCAAGAACCACTGGTTCCTCTGCCAGATGCATGTATCTAAAAAACTGCCTGTAGAAAATTAATTTAATTGGCAGAGTATGTTGCCGTAATGGGGATGCTTGTCTCGTCATCCACAGTCACAGCATGTCTCTAAACGCCAGAAAGTTTTTTTCTAATAGAGCCTAAAACATGACTTTTTAGTATAAAAAATAGATAATTTATTGTACATATTATTTAAAAAATACATGAATGTATACATATCACAGTACATAACATGACTACAATACTAAAAATCACAGAAGGAATGATATCCCACCAGATCAAGCGCCCACTACTACTCAAATATATATGCCCACACTTTCCATACATTCATTCAAACCGCACTCTCAATCATACCAGCATTCAACCGATGAACAAGACAAAGTGAATAAAAACCAAATGCTGAAGACAAAATGTGCTAATACACAAATGGAAAAATGTAACAGCAGAATAGTCTTCAAAATTCATTTCCTTTACATGGATATATTCACCAAGTGATTTCTTTTTACATGTGTTTGTTTAACATTTTAAACATTATAACATCTTGTTCATTTGACATGCGCAGACGCGCGTTTTGGTGGAGTTCTTCAGATATTGTCACACCTTCAGGGCGCTCAAAAGATCGAGCATAGGGTAAAAATGGGGGGCTGTACATCCACTGGCGTCCCTGGCTCCTGGCGTGCCGCTAGATGGTGCAAGGCAAGGATGCCTTCAGTAGTAGATAACGGTACAAAAGGGGGTGGTGATGGACGGAGCATCAGAACCAATCAAACACTCACACCCAGTCAACAGATCTGGGTTTGATCCATCACCGTTCTTTAGCCCACTCTGCCACCCCAGTTCAGACATGGCCATATGCAAATCAGTCTGACCCTGTGCCTCATGGGAACAGTCCAGCCCAAACTGCCAAGCCATGCCTTCCCTGGAACGGTGATGGATCAAACCCGGATCTGTTGACTGGGTGTGAGTGTTTGAATGGTTCTGATGCTCCGTCCATCACCACCCCCTTTTGTACTGCTTTGTTCGCCATAAGTTGGCAGGGTATGCTCAGACGGGAGTCCCTTGCTCACTTTGCCACTGGATTCAAGCAAGCCTGGCTGAAGACGGCTGAAATGCCAGAAACCGGTCCTAGGAAGCTTGTTTCCGGTCCAGGGAAGGCATGGCTTGGCAGTTCGGGCTGGACTGTTCCCATGAGGCACAGGGTCAGACTGATTTGCATATGGCCATGTCTGAACTGGGGTGGCAGAGTGGGCTAAAGAACGGTGATGGATCAAACCCGGATCTGTTGACTGGGTGTGAGTGTTTGATTGGTTCTGATGCTCCGTCCATCACCACCCCCTTTTGTACTGCTTCAGTAGTAGATAAAGCAGGAAAACCGAGGCACTGATCCATCTCACTACTCAAGCAGATATCCTCAATGATGCCGCAAAGTGTGTGCTCCAATGAGGCTGCATGAAGGAATTGAAATAGGGCAAGACGTTATTTCCATCGGCTCTCTTGCTTGTAGAATCAAAGCTCGTCTTCGAGTGTACAGGGTCACGTTGGAGTAAATAACCCTCTGTCATTCTTCTCGGAACCAGGATTTAACGGAGCTCCAACCACCGTGGAGTCCTGGTAGAAATGTGCTAACAGCAAATATATTACATCACTGTTGTTGAGCTAAAAGCAGTTCACTTACCTCGCAGTGCTTTCCTCCCTGATTTTTAAAGTGTCTCTAAAAAAAACCTAACTAGCTCGTCTTAAATAAAATGTGAGAAATATTGACAAGTTGCTGGCAAGGCGGGTTAGACGAGAACTGAATCACTTTCAATAATTAATTGTAGGAGGTCTTGGCTTACAATTTTATATCCGTATGACAGATGGATTTAGCCTAAAAAATTATTGCTTGTGTGTTAAGAGCTTTATGCTTATTTTTCTCTACCAGGTCAAAACTTGCGTGCCACTTGTTTTCCTGTCTGCTGCACTGCTGTCTAAGTTCTCAAAGCTTCTCCGTGAACCATGGGGCAGAAGATTTGTTTCTATCATTTCTTTGTTTCTATCATCCCTCTTAGCTTTTATGGGGGGCTGCGATATCTAAAGCTCCTTCCACCCAAGTAACCATCTTCCGTTGGGTGGCAAGTGAAGGCTTCTATCTGCAGAACCACTATATTGTAGATGTTTCGCATGGCTGAAGACGTGAGCCTGCTTCAAGTTCTGTGAGCTAGTGACCTGCTGTGAACTCCTATAGTGCTAGTCATACAATAAGGGAACGAAACCCAAAAAAGTGATCATACAATGATCCGACCAGCTGAGAGGGAGAATATTGCCAAGACTGATCCCTTCTTTTCTGGTAAAAATTCCATCCAGGAGGCGATTAAACTAGCTGTGAGGAACCTAAGCTAGCCCTTAGCTCTAGAAAGGAAGCAGTCTCAACAGGACATGCCCTCTAGAATTGTAAGATTACAGGATATTGTTCCAAGTAGTAAGAAAATAAGTACTTGGGCTAGGAGGGAATAATCCAAAAGTCCAGAAAGTGATGTTCGAGGCATATGAGCTGCAGATTACACACAATGCATAGATCGCCATCTGGTGTTGCGTCCGGATGTTTGCACTTGTTTTTGTCCTGGAAATTGTTTGGAAGTCACGAGGTATGTGACTCCTTCTTAGGATCATAGTGCGCATGGGCATCGGCTCCATCCTCAGATTGTTTTTTGCCGCCATCGGGTTCGGATGTGTTTCTCGCGCTCCAGTTCTGAACCGTTACCGATTCCTGTTTTGACGCGCGATCCTTCACCCTTTCGACAGTATTATCTCGAACGCGAACCCTAATCGGCTCGCATCTCTACCAGTCTTCGATTCCAGTCGTCGAAGAGGGCCTTCGGGCCGACCGAAGCCTTGGCATCTGGCTCATGGAAAGACTCCTTTCAAAAAGTGTCCTCAATGTGGGTCGAAGTTTCCCCACACCGATCTGCATGAGATGTGTAACCTCTGCCTCTCTCCCAAGCACAAGGCCAGACACTGTCACGCTTGTGCCTCCTTCCACTCGAAGAAGACCATCCGGGATCGACTAGCTTGAAGGACCATGGTTCGCTCATTGAGTTCGATCCCCGACGACATCTTCCAGGAGGGCGTCGATGTGCCAGAGGAGCGGGTCGAAGAAGAGCTCATCAGTGCCTCCGAAGCCGATTACTCCGTTGAAGAAGTGACTCCAGCTCAGCGGGTCATAAGTAAAGACGTCGACCCACTCCCTACAACAACAAAGGCTTCAGTCACCCCTTCGGGCTCAGGTGCACACCGACACAATGCTTCCCATGCCCCGCCCTCGGGCCCGGCAAAGAATCCTACCAAGCCTTCCAGCGACTCTGGCTTGAGTCTGCCTGCCACTGGTGCCCAAACCCAATCATCTGCACTGGAAAAAAGAAGCCGCACCCATCCTCGGGGCCGACTGCTACTTCCACCCCAAAGCCCTTGGCACCTAAGACTCCAACCAGTGACTCCCCGGCACCGAAAAAACACTCTGAGCCGACGAAGAAGCCACTCCCCAAAAGTTCGGACTCCCACTCTTCAGAGCCGAAAAAAGCAGTGACACCGAAGAAGCACACAGAGACTGACAAATCGCATGGCTTGAAGGCCAAAACCACTCCGCAGCCAGCGCCGAAAAAGCCCTTGATGTCGACACCGAACACCCAACCTTCTTCAGAAGAGCTTTTTCAACCAGACCCTCAACAAAAAAACTTTAAAGACCCTAAAACCGGTCAATTGACTCAGTTCCAGAAAGACTACTGGACATGCCTGCACCAGCTCCACCACCTAAAAAGAGGGTACCTTCTCCACCTCCACCTCCCCAACCTCGTCGTTCTACGCCATACCCTACACCAGTAGATGACGACGACACACATGATGACAGAGGACGGTGACAACAACATGCCACTAGATGACCCCAATCCACCAGACCCCTGGGATGACTATAATACGCCTGATGTCCCTAATGTCCCACAAGAGGACATCTACCCCTCTAGGCCTTCCCCACCAGAAGATACCATGGGGTTTAATCAGCTAATACACCGGGCTGCCCAGTACCACGTGGTCGACCTACATACAGAACCGGTCAAATACGATTTTTCAATGGACACTTTTGATACCACCCAAAGGTCCACATCCACTTTACCCATGCTCAAAGGGGTGATTAAACACGCTACAGAAGTATTTAAAGACCCTGTCAGGACTAGAATCATCAATCCTAGAATTGAGAAAAAATACAAAGCTGCCCCTACAGACCCAGCTTATATTAGGGGCCCTGTTCCATTAGACTCCATGGTGGTCTCAAATGCTAGGAAAAGGGCTAATTCGCAGACAACAGGTGATGCACTTCACCCGTCAAGGAGTCTAAACTCCTGGACGCCTCTGGCAAAAGAACAGTGTCCCAGTCAGCTAATATTTGGAGCATCGCAAATACTCAAGCCCTGTTAGCCAGATACAATAGGACTCACTATGATGCGTTTGAGTCCCTACTCCAACACCTCCCGGAGAAATGCAAACATAAGGCCAATGACCTAATACAAGAGGGTAAAGTTATCACAAACACCTCTAACCGGTGTGCTCTTGATGTAGCAGATACCGCATCCAGAGCAGTGAACACAAGCATCCTTCTTCGCAGGCACGCATGGCTACGCATTTCCGGGTTTAAACCTGAGGTGCAAAGCTCTATCCTCAATCAACCATTCGACCAACAACACCTTTTTGGCCCGAATGTTGATGCGACCCTTGAAGATGAAAAAGGAAACGGATACAACCAAATCAATGGGAGCCTTGCAATCGCAAGCTCCCAGACGTTCTTTTCGTCGCTCATCCTACAGGGGCAACTTCAGGGGATACTCGTCTGATACCCCATTCACCTCCTACAAGTCTCCCACCCAATCCACCTTCACCAGAGGTTACCACAGAGGAGGATACCGAGGCAACAATAACAAGGGCAGAGGCAAGACTAACACCCACTCTGCCTCCACCCCTGCCCAATGACTTCCCTCCGCTTCCTCCGGACCATTCCACTCCTGTCGGGGTATAGACTACAGCTGTTCCTTCCTGTCTGGACCAACATCCCCACAGACAGGTGGGTGCAACAAATAGTGCAATCGGGTTACTGTCTCGAACTTACCTCTACCCCCCCAAACATTCCACCCAAACAGCGTCCAATGTCAGCAGAACATTTGTCACTCCTCAAACAAGCGGTTATTTCCTTACTACAAAAAAGTGCAATAGAACTAGTTCCCTTGCACCAACAAAACACGGGAGTTTACTCCCTGTATTTTCTCATACCAAAGAAAGATGGCTCTCTGAGACCTATTCTAGACCTCAGGCCACTAAACCTGTACATACAATCAGACCACTTCCACATGGTCACACTTCAGCAAGTCCTCCTCTACTTTCACAGGGCGACTTCCTGGCCACCTTAGATCTCAAGGACGCCTATTTCCATATTCCCATACACGCTGCTCACAGATAATATCTCAGGTTTGTAGTGGACGGGCAGCACTATCAATTCAAAGTACTCCCTTTTGGAGTCACAACAGCACCACGGGTATTCACAAAGTGCCTAGCAGTAGTCGCAGCCCATCTAAGAAGATAACACATTCACGTCTTCCCATACCTCGACGACTGGCTCATAAAAGCCAGCTCGTACAACCAGTGTGTTCATCACACTCGCGCGACTATCCAATTACTCCACGACCTGGGGTTCACAGTAAACCACACCAAGTCTCATCTGCAACTCTCTCACACACAACAGTACCTCGGCGCCACAATAAACTCCTCAAAAGCGCTAGCCTATCCCAGTCCAGCAAGGATAGCAAGCATTCTCGCTCTCCTACTCAAGTTTCAGCTGCATCACTCTCTCCCAGCTCGAGTGTTCATGCAGCTCATAGGGATGATGGCCTCTTGCATATTCATAGTGCCTCACGCAAGACTCCAGATGCGTCCCATACAAGAGTGCTTTGCACGTCAATGGAACCAGACTCAAAGTCATCAAACAGATCTGGTGTTGGTAGACGGTTGCAGTCATCGCTCTCTGCAGCGGTGGAACACCAAAAACCTTTCCAAAGGGCGATCGTTCCTAGAGCCAGTTCCTCAGATTGTCATGACAACGGACGCATTGCTCACCTATTACATCACACCATGCAAGGCAGGTGGACACCTCAACAGAAGTTATTCCACATCAATTACCTGGAATTACTGGCCATATTCCTAGCCTTAAAAGTATTTCAAAAACCAATATCGGGCAAAGCGGTCTTAGTCCGCACGGACAACATCACAGCCATGTATTACTTCCAAAAACAAGGAGGGACACACTCTCTGCAGCTCTCCCAGCTAGCACAAAACATATGGAGGTGGGCTGTACCTCCAGAACATATTTCTCCTAGCCCAACATGTCCCAGGAGTCCAAAACACCATAGCAGATCTGTTAAGTAGTCAAACACAACAGATTCACGAGTGGGAACTCCATCCACAAGTTCTTCAACCATACTTTCAAATGTGGGGACAACCACAGATAGACCTCTTCGCCACCCACAAACGCCAAATGCCCAAGCTTCGCGCCAGATACCCACACCCATTGTCCAAAGGCAATGCGATAAGGATGAACTGGTCAGGCAGCTTTGCATCCGCCTTTCCGCCTCTCCCACTCATACCACTAGTGGTGCACAAACTACAGCAACACTCACTAACTCTCATTCTAGTTGCTCCAACATGGGCCAGACAACTGTGGTACACCACATTGCTGGAACTGTCAGTAGTCCCGCACCAAAGATTACACCTCTCACCATGCCTCTTAACCCAGAACCGTGGAGAGATCAGACACCCAAACCTAGCTGAGCTCAATCTTGTGATCTGGCTCCTGAAATCTTAGAATTCGGTTACCGTAACCTTCCTCCTGACTGTTTGAATGTCATTAAGGAGGCTAGACGCCCTACCACTAGAGCCTGCTATGCAGCCAAGTGGTAACGATTTGTGATATATTGCCATAACAATACCATCAATCCCCTAGATGTGTATCCAACACATCATAACTAGGGCTCCCGGTTTTCCGTTTAAACGGATTTATACACATAAATACAGGCGGAAAACATTTTTTCCTTTGTCTGTATTTATAAATAGACACGGAAAAATACTGAAAAACCGGCGATGTGTCAATCCGTGTCTGAGGTTCACAGGGGCTGCAGGAAGAAATTTTAAACCGTGGTCAGATTCTCCTGCACACTATTCTTCCGTCTAAATCACCCTAAGCACTCCCCTGCTGAGTGAGACTGATTTGTTTCCAGGGAGCCTCTACCGCCCTGACAGCAGCAGGCCAGGAGCGCTTATCAGCCTTTTTGAATGTACACTCGGCTGTTTAGGCTGGAATTAGCTGGCTCTTTCTCTGGACTCTGTGCCTGTGTGGATCGCTAGAAAGGAAAAGGAGGAAGCACCATGGGTTAATGGGGAGGGGGCCCCAGGACACTCTAAAATCACAGCGTGGGCATTGGCCATCAAGTGTCTGGCATAGAGATGTCGTAGTAAAGTAAAGGACACTAAGGAAACTTGACACTAAGGAAACTTTCAACCTGGACAATTCGCAAAGTCGAGTGCAGGGGGCACGGAGCGATACCAGGAGGGCAAAGGTCATTATCACCGAGTCAGGGCCGGATTTAGGGCGGTGCGACCGGTGCCACTGCACTGGGTGCTGACTTCCTGGGGGCGCCGTGCTTGAAAGTTTATTATGCTTTTGAAGCACCTGCTGCAGCGTTTCTTTCCCTCGGCAATTACCAGGCCTCACATAAATGTCACCACAACTCCTGTGATTAATTACCGTCCTGCAGAGAGATCAGCAGTTTGCATAGTTGAGGTTTTGACTTAGGTGAAGTTAGTGCAGAGGGTTAATATGCCAGCTGCAAAGAACGTGTACCAAGTAGATTACAGCTTGCGTATGATGTAAACAAATCAGCAGGTTTCTGCTTTTCAAAAGAGGCATCCTTTTGTAACTTGCAATTTATAACTTAAAGTCCTAATATAGAATAGTGAACTATTAACTTTCATCTCAGAACTGCATACACACTGCAAAGTATACATTATTAGAACGTTGATTAATGTTGCAAAAAGGGTTAGTTTGGCTAGAAATCGATTCTTATTATTAAAGAGAACTCCCAACTATGATGTTTCTTTTTCGACTCTGCGTTTGTGCTTCTCCACACCAAGCACTCTTAAACTATACTGCCTACCAGTATGGATGACATGTGACTCCTACACTTTTAGTCCTTTGTCTTATGTAACATTTCCTATACACTGATTTACACACGTATGATTGATTGTCTCTGTGCAATGTGTGTGATGCAAAGTGCTCGGACACCCTACACTGGTATGAGTGGCGCTATAT
Source organism: Triturus cristatus (assembly GCF_964204655.1). Classification (NCBI taxonomy): domain Eukaryota; kingdom Metazoa; phylum Chordata; class Amphibia; order Caudata; family Salamandridae; genus Triturus; species Triturus cristatus. Next base: position 503,532,707 of record NC_140583.1, on the reverse strand, counting down.
AACTAATTCAATGCATCTGAGAGAGTGTGGTTATGGAGACTTCGTCACTGTTAAAGGGTGCTAATGAGAGAATCTTTGGTGGAGGTGGTCATTGGGGGGCGCCAACAAACATTGTCGCATAGGGCACCACCAGCACTAAAGCCGGCCCTGCCTCGAGTGACTGTGCCAACATTCATAACGCAGGGTGCTGTCCCGACCCACTCAAAAATTGTTTAAGCAGTAGGGTTTATCTGCAACACCTCTCTAGCATCACCACACCGGCTTGGAGTCCTACACAGTGTCGTTCTTCTACTGGAGTTCTTAATAACTTCAAACTGTTGCCAATAAGGCACAGCTTAAAGGCATAGGCAAGTAGGGCTCTCATTTGGTTAAGCCCCTTAGACTGGGCCTTCACGGGCAGCACTTTTATTTATCTTGAAGTGAGCAACCAGGCCCAAATCTCGGCGTCTGCTCACCATCCTGTGATCCTGGGCAAATAACTTGATTTACCGGTGCCTGTAGAAATTAGAGTGATCTTGTGTAATCAGACTCGCGCTCATGTCAAGCGCTTCAATGCCTCTGGTGCATACTATACAAAACAGGCAAAAATGCACAACAATGTAAAACAAAAACGTTATTTTCATTGAGAAAAAAACCCTCCAAGCAAAACGTAACCATTCAAGATGAACATGATAAACATGAAGAAATGGGAGGAATTAGTGCAATTTGAGTCTTGGTGTTTACTTACCCATCCCGTGATTCTGGGCAAATCACTTAAAGTGAAATGCCGGCTCATGTAACTGGTACAAGCAGCAAGAAGCCACTTGCACGCTGTTCCCTGGACTACTTTTGCTATGAAGTGAAGGGTGTTAACAGTTGATAAAGTTGTAGATCAGAAGTCCTAACCGGGATTAAGCTGTACAGACCATATGGATAACTAAGACTTGGGGACTCCCTCAGTCTGTACTCTGAATAGTTTGTACTAATGTCCGGAGACCAGTCGGCATAAAGGCAAAAAACAACCAGAAAGAGCCTCAATGTCGTCAAAGTCTCTTGAAATACACATGTTCTTGTCATACAATGGCAAAGTTTTCAAGTGAATGCATTGTTTATTTAATTTTATATATATAATATACCGAGTTCAAGTGTGTATTGTCTAATTAAATAAATGTGGAAAAATACTAGCTGTAGCGTCTTCTTTGGCTTGCAACACAAATGTGGATAAATACAGAAAAATTGACCAAAAAATAAATATGGATAAATACAGACGGAAATGTTAAAAAAATATACATCCATAAAACCGGGAGCCCTAATCATAACCTACCTACAAAGGTGCAACTTGGCCTATACGTCTATTCGGCTACACCTTGCTGCTATAGCAGTATATCTACAAAATAGGCAACATTTATCACTATTTAGAGTACCCGCCATCAAAGCCTTTATGGAAGGACTCAAAAGCATAATTCCTCCCAGAGTTCCACCCTCACCTGTGTGGAATTTAAATATTGTTCACACGACTAATGGGACCTCCTTTTGTACTTCTACATACATGTGTGCTACAATTCTTAACATGGAAGGTTGCTTTCCTAGTGGCCATAACTTCTCTAAGAAGAGTTAGTTAGCTACAAGCCCTCACTATTCAGGAACCATTCTTACAAATGCATCACAATAAGGTGGTTCTCCGCACTAATCCTAAATTCCTCCCTAAAGTCCTTTCCCCCTTCCACCCTAATCTGTGGAGTTGCCTGTTTTTTTCTCGCAACCACACACACTCGCAGAAATAGCTCTTCATACTTTAGATGTTAAAAGAGCAGTGCTCTATTACATTGAAAGAACACAACTTTTTCGGAAAAACAAACAACTTTTTGTTTCTTTCTCACCACTACACAAAGGCAGTCCCATATCTAAGTCCGGGATAGCCAGATGGATTGTTAAATGCATACAAATTTGCTACCACAAAGCAAGACGCACTTTAACTGTTCCGTCTAAAGCCCACTCTACAAGAAAAATAGGGGCTTCAATGGCATTCTCAGGGAACATGTCATTAGATGACATCTGCAAAGCAGCTACATGGTCTACACCACATACGTTCACAAAACACTATTGTGTAGATGTGCAATCGAAACAAGCCATTGTGGGCCAAGCTGTTCTCAAAACCCTATTTCAGACTACTGCAACAGATACTGGTGGCTGCTGCTAACGAGTGGGACTGCTATACAATCTATGCGTAGTGTGTAATCTGCAGCTCTTATGCCTCGAACGGAATATGCTACTTACCAGTATGCATCTGTTCTTGGCATGTAGAGCTGCAGATCTACACACACACACCCGCCTCCCCGGCTTCCTTTATCTGTTCCGGTATTATCTTATTTAGATACGGTATACAAGGGCATCCTCCTGTTTCTTACAAAGCTCCATCATTTCCCTGCTGGCGAAAAACAATCTGAGGATGGAGCCGATGCCCATGCGCACTATGATCCTAAGGAGCAGTCACATACCTCGTGACTTCCAAACACTTTCCAGGACAAAAACAAGTGCAAACATCCGGACCCAACACCAGATGACTATCTATGCATAGTGTAGATCTGCAGCTCTACATGCCAAGAACAGATTCATACTGGTAAGTAGCATATTCATTTACTATGGGCATTCAGTTTAATGATTCCACTTCACAGCTATCCAATGCATGAATGCCCACCTGTTCTAGTATGTGGCTAAGAGTCCCTAAAAATTACTGCTAGGCCACCACCCCTCCTTACTGGGCTGTCAAGTCTGGTAATAGAGTACCCAGTCTGGACAGTGTCCACAAGATGAGGTCCCGAGTCATGTTTGCCCCATGTCTCTATTATAGAGGCAGTCTAGTACCCTAGAGAGCACTAAATCCATGACTTCATGTTTATCATCTAGGGAGTGGGCGTTAATTAAAGCAAATGCAAATATTCCAAGGTCTCTCCAGTCCAATTTTCGAAAGGGATGGGGGAGGTTGTACTGTCCCTTGAGCTGCCACAAAAGCTAGCTCCGTCCCTCTAGCTGACACAAAAGGAACAATAAGGCTGAAGGAGCACTCCCCTTTTTCCAAATTAACAGGATAACACTCATTCCTCCTGCCATAGAGACGCAGCTCCAGAAGTTGAGCCCGGGAAATACCGTAAGAATACTGAAACCTTAGGATCTGATCGCATACCTGGCACTGACGGGCTTAGCTTTGGCACATCTTCGGCGCGCCCGCTGTGCATGGACGCAAAGGAATTCCTAATATATGGCCCAGCCTCTAAATGGAGAGTGGCTAGCTGGAAAGAGTTCGTTCTTTAGAACAGGGAGAGCGGGGGAATAAAAAAAAGCTACCTGGAGTCCAGCAGCTCCTGCCTTCTAGTGGAGTCTCCCCTTCACAGTAGGTAAATTGGTAAAAAAAGGAGAACTAAAATAATAGTGAAGGAACAGAACACACAACAATTAAAACATCTAAAAGTACCCAGAGCACTGCTAATGTGGCACTTCTACCATGGAGCAAGGCAGCTCACAAAAGGTAGCCCATGTGCCGCACAAGGAAATCAACAGAGCCTAATGCCCCGCTGCTGCGGGCAGCCTCAGGGGAGAAGTCCCAGCCCGAGAGGACTAACACTAATCGGTGAGTCCGTTTCAAGTGACTGCACAGACGTGCAGGCATTCCCAATATATAGCCCAGTCCCTAAAGAGAGCCTGGTTAGTCGACCAAGAGAATGGGCTCATAAGGCGGGGGGAATCAAAAGTGGCCTGAAGTCCAGCAACTTCTGCCTACTAGTGGAGGCACATGTTTCTATGACAACCATGCGTGGAACTCATAGTGGGCATCTTGGATGTCTTCCAAGATTGGAGTTATCCAGACATAGAGCTAATTGCCACCACATAAAATAGTCAAAAGGCAATGCCCCTTTGATGAATTGGTCCAACAAATTTCTGTACATTTGGTCTCCAATACCACTCATTCGAACATTGATCATCACTCAAAAGGTGTTACTCGATTGTGATCCTGATAGCTCCGGCGTGGCAGACAATAGTGATTTCTAGAGCTACTTTACCCATCACTGAAACCCCACCGGAGACTACGATGCAACCGCAATATTCTCTCCAGGATGATTGGCAAAATCATCTATCCCAACGTACAGTCTTTGAATTTGGCTGCGTGGCTACTCGGGTCATAGAGTATGGACATGTAAATTTATCATCGGACTGTATGATACTCAAAGGAGCAAAAAGACTATCCTCCAGTGGCTGTTATGCTTTCAAATGGAAGAGATTTGTTCTTTGGTCTTCTCCCTAAAAATCATGGACTCGTGGCAAGAAAATCTTGGGTGGACTAAAAAGCTCGATCTTCTAATCAGAAGGCCTTCTCAACCATGGGAGTTAAATATAGTTCTATACACACACACACACACACACACACACACACACACACACATGGCTCCTCCATTTGAGCCTATTCATAACGCCACATTGCAGTACCATTTGTGTAAAGTTGTTTTCTTAAATGCAGTTACATCTGCTTGAAAAGTCCGTGAGTTACAGGCATTATCCTCCTCAGTACCTTTTTTGATCATCGCACCAGGGTAGTTTTGAGGAGCCAATCTTCTCCTTTTTATCCAAAGGGTCCAATTTACATATAAATGATTACGTTTTTTCTACTGTATTTTTCCCTAATCCATCCTTTGCGGGGGAGAGATCACTTCATCCACTGTAAATGCTGCAATGGAGGTGGCTACCTCCATTATCAGAAATATATACGTTTAAAGGAGTGTTCCAGGGATCCCTGACCATATGTGGGACTATTCTACATTCATGTCGGTCGGTGAATCCTATGATGCATAACTAGGATTACAAGTAATATTTCAATACTCCTAACTGAAGAATAATTTCCTTGCGAATCAGCCCAGCTGCCAAACTGGATCCAGAAACTCTTGCACCTGTTATGACTCAGCCTTGTCTCCACATAAAGACCGTAGATACGTGCTCTGATATCAGAACATGAAGACGCCACTCCACGGAGGATGATTTACAAAACCTTTTATTGCAAACCACGGAAGCAACCCAGTCCTTGCTGTCCCTTACGCGTTTCAGTGTAACAAACACCTTAATCATAGGGGGAGGGGGAACTTGGCAAGATCCGGTAAGTACTTCACATTTTATAATCCCGTAGCGCAGTCACTTTCCAGTAAGTGGCATGCTGGGTAATGAAGTCAAAATTAAACCTTCCAGTAGGGTCCGTTTTCCTGGCAAAATGTTTTTAACCCCAAATTCTTAATTGTTTTGCACAGCCCTCCGGTGGGCTGCTGGGTTGCTTTCCTGATTCAAATAACGCATCCCTCGTGCTGGCAGGCAATGAAGATTCACGGCCTCACAGTCCTGTCATTTTCAGGTGGTGCATCTTCCGCGGCTTGGAGAATTAAGAATTTGGGGTTAAAAAAATTTTGGCAGGAAAACGGACCCTACTGGAAAGTTTAATTTTGACTTCATTACCCAGCATGCCACTTACTGGAAAGTGACTGCGCTACGGGATAATATGTGAAGTACTTACCGGATCTTGCCAAGTTCCCCCTCCCCCTATGATTAAGGTGTTTGTTACACTGAAACTCGTAAGGGACAGCAAGGACTGGACTGCTTCCGTGGTTTGCAATAAAAGGTTTTGTAAATCATCCTCCGTGGAGTGGCGTCTTCATGTTCTGGGGCACCTGGAGGTATATATATATATATGTGTGTGTGTGTGTGTGTGTGTGTGTGTGTGTGTGTGTGTGTGTGTGTGTGTGTGTGTGTGTGTGTGTGTGTGTGTGTGTGTATAACCATAGGTTTCAGGGGCGTTATAGTTAGCTGGCCTTTTCACTCGTACAAAACCATTGAAATTCCCCGGTTCTAGTTAGTTCAGCTAACTATAACTCACGTGCCCACTATGCACTGCTGATGACGTCCGTCCCATATTACATCACTCATGACATCGGTCTGTGACATCACTCATGACATCATCCAGTGAATGTGTTTTTCTGAAAATCACATGTTTTATATATGTATATCTCAAGGTCGATGGAAGAATACATGGGTATATAAGTGTCTAAATGGATGATTTGTTTTTGAAAAATTGATTGTATAACTAAGTATCTTAGTGAATACATGGCTTAGTGAGTAATGTTTAAATATGTAAATATCTGTATCAGTCTCTCACTTTGTGTATAAGTGGCTGCATGGGTTGGTGAGTAGCTACATGAGTGTCTTTATAGGTTATTAGTTGGTTTTTTGAATATCAGTATGAGTCTGCATGGTTCGGTGGGGGGTATTACGTAGTGCATGGGTGCATGAATGAGTGACTCGCTGTTTGTATGTGTTGAAGACAGCATGTGTGCAGGACTGTATGGGTGGATGAGTGTGTGCATGGGTGTGTTAGTGAGTGAATGACTCTCAATAGTGTCTTTATGAGTAACTACATATGTTTTAAACTAGTATATGTGACTATTGTGGTATATAAGTGAGTATATGTGAGTGAGAGATTGAAAGAGTTCCTGTATGAATAAGTATGTGTTTCTATAAGTGATTGTTTAAAAGACTAACTATGTGTAAGTTTCTGTAGAAGTAAGTGTGGTGGTGTGTGTATAACTGTATATGCAAGTAAATGGATGTTTGATTCTTTATTAGCATGAGTGACTGTGTGTGAGTAACTCTATGGATGAGTGGCATTGTTTAACTGGATGTATAGGTGTACGAGTACATATGATGAGTGAGTACATGTATGAGTGACTGTATAGGACTGTTGAATGAATGGATGTGGATCTTAAAATTACTGAATAGGTTGTTGTAACTGGTATTGGTATGTCCATTGTTTTGAAAATGTTAGTTTCTATTTTTGAATGTGTGTATCACAGGTTATATTAGGGGGAGAGGAGGTCTGCCACTATCACAAGGATGATGTCATCAGTGATGTCATCAGTGATGTCACTGACCACGTCATGAGTGATGTAATATGTGACGTCATCAGCAGTGCATTGCGGGCGCGTGAGTTATAGTTAGCTTAACTAACTATAGCCGGGGAATTTCAATGGTTTTGTACGAGTGAAAAGTCCAGCTAACTATAACGCCCCTGAAACCTATGTTTTTTTCGGTGAATTTCTTAGGTTTTTTAAATGCTAATTTCTAACTATGCCTACAGAGATAGGACATGTGAAGAAAGAAGAAGAAACGCACAAAGAAAAAAAAGAAATGCAGAAGCAACAGAAGTCCTCCAAGACGAAGAAAAGTGCAGGAAGAAGAATAACGTGCAGAAAGAACAAACAGAAGAGCAGAAAGAAGCCTTGTTGCCAAATCATCCTGTACCCTCAACTTTTTCAGACGGATACTGGTGGTAACTGAGTCTGACTAACCAGTCCTAGAGCCAGTGCTATGTTTAAAGACACTTAGAATACAGTGAAAACACCTACATACACTAGGGAACACTATGCGTTGGGGTCCCCCTGTGATTAGCATGACCTCCTCTGTAAGCCCCTAGTATATAATAGGGCAGGTGATTAAAACTACCTCTTAAAACGTGCCACAGGGCGTGTTTGCACACGTCACCTCAGGCCCCGTCCCCTCCTTCCCCACTGTGTAAACACGCCCTGTTGCCGTTTTAAGTTGGGAGATTAAGTTCCCTCGAATCCTGAGGGTCCAACTAGATCACTAGGTACCTCCAGTAAGCGCCACAGACCTGCGTTTTCAGAGAGATGTTAAAAGGGGCACGGCCTAGACCACCTCTCTGCAACGCAGCGCAGTGGCGCTTACTGGAAGCACCTGGTGGGCTAGTTGGCCCCCAGGGTCCCTCAGGATTGAAGGGGAATTATTTCCCCAACTTAAAACGCACCACAGGGCCTGTTTCCACATGTTATCTCAGGCCCGTCCCTTCCCTTCACCACTGTGTAAACACGCCCTGTGGCCATTTTTAGTTGGGAGATTAAGTTCATTTGAATCCTAAGGGTCCCTAGGGTCCAACTAGCCCACTAGGTACGTCCAGTAAGCACCATTGCAGAGAGGTGTAAAAAGGGGCACAGCTTGCACCACCTCTCTGCAACGCAGAGCAGTGGCGCTAACTGGAAGCACCTGATTGGCTAGTTGGCCCCCAGGGTCCCTCAGGATTGAAAGGGAATTATTTCCCCAACTTAAAATGAGCCACAGGGCGTGTTTGCACAAGTCACCTCAAGCCCCGCCCCCTCCCTTCACCACTGTGTAAACGCACCCTGTGACCGTTCTAAGTTGAGAGATTAAGTCCCCTTGAATCCTAAGGGTCCCTAGGGTCAAACTAGCCGACTAGGTACCTCCAGTAAGCGCCACAGAGCTGCGTTGCATAGAGGTGTAAAAAGGGGCGTGGCCTCAGGTCACCTCTCTGCAACGCAGCTCCCTGACGCATACTGGAGATACCTGTTAGGCTAGTTGGCCCTCAAGGAGTGCTGCTAGGAGGGGGCGTGACCTCCAGCACGATGCCGGTCTTTTGTTTATTTTATTTTTTTAAGAAGGAGGGCTGTGTGGCCCCCCTTTTTTTCTAATTTATTGGCCCTGGGACCCCATCCCCCAGGGCCTGCACCCTCATTTCTTTTGTTGAAAAAAATAAATTTGGCCTCCCAAGGCCTTAATCGGCCCCGGGGACCCCAACCCCTGAGTCATGGCCTTTTTTTTATTTTTTTATATTCTTTAGGAGGGTGGCTGCGTTGCCCCCCCCCTCCTCAGGCCACTTATGGCCCCGGGGACCCCATCCCCCGGGGCCGGCCTTTGTTTCATATCATTTTAAAAAATATACATATTTATAGAAACACCTAGGACATGCTGGACAAACCGTATGTACCTATCACCATGACGATTTGCGTGATATTCATTAAAAGGCGACTATGCATACAATGAATCCACGTGGAATGTATTTACACCGCTAGTGAAGCTCTGACGTGTCTGACGCCCTACCGTGCCTAATCCCGGCGCCCCTGCCGGTGGGTTCTCTCCAAGTAGACACCCTTGTCGTTTATTTATACAAACATGGGTAGCTATTGACGGGCAAATTTAATACACACGTACACCAAGCCATTCAAAGGGGATTCGACAAAAATTCGACCAAACTATGCAAGAAACCCCCCTCACGGTTAATAAAACACATATCCACTGCCGGATGTGTAATACTTTTTATTTTACTCTCTGGAAAGGAGACGAACCTCACTTGAGTCACAGCGTGCTCCTGGCTGAGCCCAATGCTTTTATACCCACCAGTGCCCGCCGAGTGCCACACACCTCTGTGTTGTATTCCACCAGCTAGTGCGTATGCTATGACACTCTAGCCCATGTGCACTGTAACACCACCCCGTGAATTTCATGCCACACTTGCCTTCATACGGGTTATATTGCCCCATCTAAAGTGCCTTCCTTGATGCCTATGTTATAATGCACAGCGCTATGCCATACATATTACAATCTGGGATCCATATCTTTGTCACAGTGCATATGCAACGTTACACTCCCCAGCACATATTTTATATTACAACTTTAGAGACTAGTTAGGTTACACAACACTGCCCTGTGCATATTACACTCCAAGACGCATATCGCATAGCACGCGCTAGTGCCTGTGCCATCTCGCGCCCTCCAATGAATCTGTCATTGCGCACAATGTATTGCATATTATATTTCACGCCAGGTTCATCTTATATCACACTTTTTGGTGCATAGTTTATACCATATACTGTATCTAGTTTTCATTTTCAATCGTGCTCTCAGGACTGTGTTCTATATAACACTGCGTCCACCTACCCTTTTCACAGGCATTACATTTTGCAATGGGGGGGTGGAGGGTCAGGGGGTGTTTCTGCCAAGTGAGCCCGGAGTCCCAGTCACAAACGTCCTCTAATTCCTGAATAAAAGTGAGATTATGCTGCATACTTGTTCATATTTAAAGTAGTTCGCACAGACACACATTTTAAAAACAAAGTTCCTAATACCCACCTTCTCTGAACAGTTAGCTTGCTGCCCCATCCACCTCCTCCCTATCCTCTGTTGTCTGAATCCATGGACTAGCCTCCTCCCTCCTGCCATGCATGGTCTGATGTGCTTCCACTGCCCTCCATTTAGCATGATGTACCCGTCCACTCCTCCTGCCCTCCATTGCCCAATTCTATGGCCCATCATTGACCTCCTGCTTAGCCTCTGTGCTTAGCTTGCTGCCCCTATTCTCCTTCCCCCCTGCCCTCCGATGTCTTTGTGCATGCCCCTGCTCAATCCTTTTTGCCCACCATGTTCCATGGACCTGCCACTCCTATCTACTGAGTGTTCTGTTGAGCTGCCACTCCCCTCCCACCTGCCTAGCATTGTCATATGACTGTAACCTGTCCCCTCCACCCTGCCTGTCCACATGCCATGCCCCTATCCCCTTCCTCCTGTCCTCCATGGTCCATTTTACTGCCACACCCTTCTGCCCTCCCATGTCTGTTGTGCTGCAACTGCTCCTCCTGCCAGCCCAGCGCGGTCTGTTGTGAGGCCCCTTCCCCTGAACTCTTGTCTGTGCCCAGGTCCTGACCCTCCCTTCTATCCTCCATGGTCCTTTGTACATGCCCCTGCACCCTCCTTCTTGCTCATCATAGCCATTGTGCTGCCACTAACCCTCCCGCTTGCCATGCATGGTGTTCTGTGCTGCCATGGACCCTCCCACCTTCCCTGTGTGGTCAGCTAGCTGCCCCTGACCCCCTCCCACCTTCCCTCCATGGTCTGTATGCCATCATGTGCGTATGCCATCATAGTCTCACTGTTGCTCTCCATGGTGTCTTGTTTCTAGTGCCCAATCTGCCTGACCTCCATGGTCATCTTGCTGCTCCTGCCCTGCCCCTTGCCCCCAGCCCTCTGTTTCCATGGCAAGACCCCTATTTCCTCCCTCCTGGCTAGTCTGTTCCATTGCAGTGCCCCTGATCCGTCCCTCCTGCCTTCTATGGTCTGTTATGCTGCAGCTTTCTCTCCTGTCTGTCCATTATGGTCAGCTAGCTACCATTGCCTCTTTCCCCTCTCTTCTCTGTTGTCCATGTGCATGGTCCTGTCCCCTCCCTATTGCTTTCTATGGATTGTTGTGCTGCACTCCCGTCTCGCAGGCCCTGTGTGGTGTATTGTGCTGCTGCAAACCCTGATGCCTGCCCTGTAGGGTCAGTTTGGTGCACCTCTCCATGTCCCTCCTGTCCTCTGTTATCCAAGTCCATGTCCCTACCCCAATTCCTCCTGCCTACCATGATCCAATGTACCATACTTGCGAACATTTTGAACTTGGTAAGAGGGAGATTTTGAAAAAAAACTGGGGTATTGATTTTCCCCTTTGAGTTACATTGAAAAAGAGGAGATTGTAGACAGGAGACAGATCAAATAAAGCCCATTTGAGCTTAAAAACATTGGACGTTTCCTGCCTGAAACGGGTCTGTTGGCATGTATGGTTGTACTACCACTGCCTCTTCCTTCTGCCCACAATGGTCTATTATATTGCCACAGCCTCTCTTGCCAGTCCTGTATTGTTGGTGTGTTGCCCCTGCCCCCCTTTCCACTGCCCTCCATAGCCTGTTGTGCTGCCACTGCCCTTCCTGCCTGTCCAGTGTGGTCAAATTGTTGCCTCTGCACTCTCCTACCTGCCTTCAATTTTCAGAGTCCGTGCCCCTGGTCTCTGCCTCTCAACAGTATCCCAATGAACAACTAGATTGCTACCATTCTATATTTATTACAAAAGTGTGGAACGCCTGACGTCATCTTGATGTAATCAAAACTGTAATACCTAGACCATTTCCTTTAGAAATTACATATATGAGAGGGTCTTTTTTGCATCAAAGTTATGGTTAGTGCTCTAAAAAACTAAAATGAGGACATATTTTCTGAGTTTCAAAATAGCGACTAAGAACTTTTAAATTATTTGTAATCTTTGTTTTTTTATCCAGTTGACCACTTGATTAAATGTTGCACCTAGGGGAGAGGATGTGGTATTACTTCCAGAGCAGCAGACTTTGCAACTGGGAAAACCAGGTGGGAGTTTCTGCTTCAGCTCAACATTCTGTGATTCTGGTCAAATCACTTAATCTCCCCATGTCTATAACCAAAGTGAATTTGATCTTGTGTGATGTAACCAATGCTCTTGTAAAGCACTCCAATACCTGACAAGTCTGCACTGTATAAAACTGCAAAATCACAGAAAATAAGTGTTTTGCACACTTCTGTCATTGGGCTACATGTGGGCTACATCTGGGTGATACTTGTGCTGCATTTGAGCTCTTTTGTCTCTGGTGGCCATCTTGGGAGATTTATTTATTATGAAGTTTCCTAATGTTCGAGGCTTGTGGGCTGCTGAATTCATATCTGTGCATAGATCGCCGCCTAGTGTTGGGTCCGGATGTTTGCACGTTGTTGTCCTGGAAGAGTTTTCGAAGTATCCTGGGATAGGTGACTCCTCCCCTGGACTACAGTGCGCATGGGCATCCTCTCCATCCTCAGATTGTTTTTTTCCGCCATTGGGTTCGGATGTGCTTATCTTGACTCAAGTTAGGAAAAACTTTTTCCAGGCCAAAAGGCCTTTAGTTCGCGTCGGTACTGTTCCCGATCGGTATCGATAGTATCTTGTTAGTTTACTATCTTCCAGAACCAACTTTTTCGCATTTTACCCGACCATCGACCCGTCATCGACGATGGAATCGAGGACTCCATTCAAGCGGTGTCCTGTATGCAATGCGAAATATCCCCATATCGACGTCCACCCGGTGTGCAACAAATGCCTTTCACCGGATCACGACGAATCTACATGTATGGCCTGTGCCCGATTCCGATCCAAGAAGACTCTCCGGAATCGACGAGCAGCGAGACTCGAAGCGCAGCAAGCGGCACCGGCCCCGGCCAACATCTTCAGCTCCGAAGACGAAGATGTCGAAGACGTGGAGAACCTACCCTCCAGCCCCGCTTCCGAACACGACTCCGGATCGGAAGACGTCGAAGAGCGACTCTTTTCCAGAGATGAAGCCGACACCGAGGTAGGAGACTACAATGAGGCCTTAGGGGCCGAAGAGAGTAGCTCCGGTGACTAGCAAGGCCTACCCGTACAGACTGAGGACATCCCAGTGCACCAGTCTATGGCTCCGGTCGAGGGATCGCCTTCGGGCCTTACCCAAGACCTATCCCGCAGTTCTTCGGCCCCGCCCTCTGGCCCGGCCTCGGACATTCAGCGGCAGCCCTTACTACTCAAAACGGCTGGTTTCCCTTCTTCGAAACCGAAACCGAAAGCTGTACTGGTTCACCAGAAACCGAAACCAAAAGTGACGCTGGTCGGATCGAGGCCCACCACACCTTCGACGCCAGCAAAACCCGTCGGCACCGACCGCACCAAACGAGACTTCGGTGCCGAGCTTGCAGCAGCCGACGTCGGCGCCGACACACGGAAAAAGACCTTCGGTGCCACCAAACCTACTCGGCTCCCGGCACCGACACAATCGGCTCCGACCCCAAAGGTCAAACTGCCTGCTGCGTCTCACACCGCTTCGGCAGCATCACTAAAGGCACACTCATCAAAGACGTCGACGGCCATTACCGCCCCTCGACTCGATGACCCACCGGCGCCGAAGAAGTCCACGCCCGCCTCTACAGAACCGGTCGGCGCAAAGGAATCTATGGCGCTCCAGGTGCGGCCCGTTGCTGCGCAACGCACCAAACACAAAGCAGTCCTCCAGGACGCGTCAGGCTCCGAGCCGATAAAAGCTCCAACGGCCTCTTCGGCACCGGCCAACATCACTTTTGGCCTGCCGCCATCCACGGCCCCAAAACTGTTCCAAATCAGAACACGGGTCACCCACACCACGTTCACGCCTGCCGAACGCTCTCCTGCGGAGACGTCTCCGTCACATATCATCGACGCCGACACCGGCAGGATGATGCTCCACAAGAGGAGAATAACTTCCGAGCCAGCTTTGGACTCCTACCGGATCCCGCTTAAGAAAAAGCTGCCAGTGGCTTTGGAACCAGTTCTTTACGAACCTCTCCATTCCTCTTACCAGGATCCACAGTCCTTCTCTCCCACACACTCCGAAACAGACGTTTTGGAGGACTACATGGGTGACCACGTCACCTACCCTGGAGAGATGGACCCTGAAGGCCAACAGGACCCTGACCAAGTTTGGGATGACCCTGTAGACTCGGGTGCACCTATGGATACACAGGACCTGCAACTCTATGGAGCAAAAACATCTCCCACAGAGGACACTGCCGCATTCAACGCCCTAATTGAACGTGCTGCGGCCAATCATGGTGTGCAACTCCACTCTGACACCGTCGAGGACGATTTTCTCATGGATACTTTCGCATCCTCAGAAAGGAATATAAAAACTCTACCCATGTTGAAGGGTGTCCTCAAACCAGCAAAGGACATCTTCAAGGAACCCACCAGGGCAAGAGTAATAAACCCCAGGATCGACAAGAAATACAGGTCGGCGCCTGGGGACCCTACCTACATTAGAGGCCAGTTACCTCTGGATTCCATTGTAGTTGCGAATGCTCGCAAACGGGCACACTCGCAAACAACAGGTGATGCTCCTCACCCGGACAAAGAGTCCAAGGTGCTAGAGACCTCCGGCAAACGGGTTGCGGCCCAGGCAGCTAACATATGGCGCATTGCCAATACTCAGGCGCTCCTCGCTCGCTACGATCGAGCACACTACGACACATTAGAACAATTACTCCAACATCTCCCTGACCAATTCGAAGAAGGTGCAGAGATCCTCATCAGGGAGGGACAACTCCTCACAAACGCATCCATTAAGTGTGCACTGGATGCCGCGGATACAGCCGCCAGAGCCATAAACACTAGCGTCATGTTGCGACGACACGCCTGGTTGCGAATCTCCGGATTCAAACCTGAGGTACAAAATAACATCCTCAACCAGCCTGTCAACCCCGACTACTTATTCGGGCCGGAGGTTGACACCACCCTAGAGAAAATAAAAAAGGACACAGACACTGCAAAGTCCATGGGGGCTCTCCAAACGCAGTCCTTTCGGAGCGGCTCCTTTCGTCGCCCCGGAAATAGAGGAACAGGTAGAGGACAGGGGTCACAGCAAACCTACAACAAGGGAAACACACAAAGCTCCTACGATAAAAACACCCGGGGCGGTTATCGTGGCTCAAGCACAAAGGGCAGAGGACGCGGATACGGCAACACCAGGTCCTCCCCCAAGAACAAACATTGACGCCCTCTCCCTTCCTCCCGACCACATAACACCTGTCGGGGGAAGGCTACAAAGGTTCCTGTCCACGTGGAACTCGATCACCACGGACAGGTGGGTCAAAGATATTATCAAACACGGTTACTGCCTAGAATTAACCTCAACTCCACCCACAATACCTCCAAAACACCGTCCTATGTCCTCAGAGCACTTAACGCTCTTACAGCAGGAGGTGCTAAGTATGCTACTAAAAGGCGCAATAGAGGTCGTACCCGTCCATGAGCAAGGTACGGGGGTGTACTCCCTGTACTTTTTAATACCAAAAAAGGACGGGTCACTCAGACCTATATTAGACCTGAGACCCCTAAACCGCTACATTCTCTCCGAGCATTTTCACATGCTCACTTTACAGCAAGTCCTCCCGCTGCTCAAGCAGGGAGACTTCCTCGCCACACTGGACCTCAAAGATGCGTATTTCCACATACCCATTCACCCCTCACACAAAAAATACCTCAGGTTCACTGTTCAGGGGCAGCACTACCAATTCAAAGTCCTTCCCTTCGGCCTGACAACAGCACCCAGGGTTTTCACAAAGTGCCTAGCTACTGTGGCGGCACATCTACGGAGGCAGCACATACACGTCTACCCTTACCTGGACGACTGGCTTGTTCAAGCAAAGTCAGCCCAGCAATGTGCCAGCCACATGTCCCGCACCATTCACCTCCTTCACAGTCTGGGGTTCTCACTAAATTACCCAAAATCCCATCTCCAGCCCGCACACGTACAACAGTACCTAGGTGCGACCATAGACACTCTAGCGGCCACAGCTCAGCCAAATTTAGTGAGAATCAACAGCATGCAAATGCTTATTTCCAAGTTCAAACCACAACACTCCCTTCCCGCGCGAGTGTTCATGCAGTTGATAGGCATGATGGCCTCCTGCATTTTCATAGTCCCACACGCGAGACTACATATGCGCCCGCTTCAGGAGTGCTTAGCACGTCAGTGGAATCAGGCTCAAGGACAGTTGAAAGACCTAGTGTTGGTGAGCGGTCAGGCATACAACTCTCTGCATTGGTGAAATCCACAAAACCTTTGCAAGGGCCGACCGTTCCAAGAGCCTGTTCCACAAATAATACTGACAGCGGACGCGTCTCTCCAGGGATGGGGAGCTCATGTACTCAACTACACAGTGCAGGGACTATGGACAACACAACAAAAGAAGATGCACATCAACCTTCTGGAATTGATGGCAATCTTCCTGGCAATGAAAGCATTCAAAGTACACTTGTGCAACAAAGTCGTGTTGATCCGGACGGACAACATGACCGCCATGTACTACATACAGAAGCAGGGAGGAACACACTCTCCAAAGTTGTCTCATCTGGCTCAGAGCATGTGGAAGTGGGCCATTCAGAGGAACATGTTCCTCATGGCAGAACACCTCCCCGGCAAGGACAACCAGATGGCGGATCTGCTCAGCAGACACAGCCACCAGATGCACGAGTGGGAGTTACACCCATCAGTACTCCAACCGTACTTCCAGCAATGGGGTCATCCAGAGATAGACCTATTCGCCACAAGCGAAAACGCAAAATGCCAAAGCTTTGCCGCCAGGTTCCCACATCCGCAGTCGCAGGGCAATGCGATATGGATGAACTGGTCCGGCAGATTTGCGTACGCTTTTCCCCCAGCACCACTGATACCGCTGGTGGCACGCAAACTCAGACAACACTCGCTGACACTCGTCCTGGTTGCTCCAACGTGGGCACGCCAGCCATGGTACACCACCTTTCTCGAACTTTCCGTGGTGCCGCATCAAAGGCTGCGGATCAAACCCGCGCATTTGACGCAGAACCATTGAGAGATTCAGCACCCAGATCCGCAACAGCTGAACCTGGCAATCTGGTTCCTGAAGTCCTAGAGTTTGGCTACCTAAACCTGCCACCTGACTGTATGGACATCATTAAGGAGGCCAGGAGACCCACTACCAGAGCTTGCTATGCAGTCAAATGGAAAAGGTTAGTCATTTATTGCAATAATAATGACATTAACCCGCTAGACGCATCCATCCAAAACATAATTTGTTACCGCTTACACCTATACCGATGCAATCTGGCGTACACCTCTATACGTGTCCATTTGACCGCAATATCAGCCTATCTGCAGACCAGGCAGCACCTCTCTCTATTCAGAGTGCCTGCCATCAAAGCATTCTTGGAAGGACTCAAACGAGTCATTCCACCAAGCCACCCACCGGCTCCAATGTGGAACCTCAACTTGGTCCTCACGCGCCTGATGGGTCCACCCTTTGAACCTCTACACTCATGCGAGATTCAATTCCTTACCTGGAAAGTAGCTTTCCTAGTAGCGACCACTTCTTTAAGAAGAGTTAGTGAACTCCAGGCACTAACCGTTCAAGAGCCATTTATACAGGTTCACGCCAACAGGGTCGTACTACGTACCAACCCCAAATTCATGCCCAAGGTGGTATCACAGTTCCACATGAATCAAACTATTGAACTGCCTGTTTTCTTTCAAAACCCACAGACTGTCGCAGAAAGAGCACTCCATACACTAGATGTAAAGAGGGCCCTCATGTACTATATCAACAGGACTAAAGTCTTTAGGAAAACAAAACAACTTTTCGTTGCCTTTGCCCCACACCACAAAGGTAACGCTATCTCCAAAGCAGGTATAGCCAGATGGATCGTTAAATGTATTCAAATTTGCTATCAAAAGGCTAAACGCACATTAACGATTCCCCCACGAGCCCACTCAACACGTAAGTTAGGGGCCTCCATGGCTTTCCTAGGAAACATTCCTTTGCATGATATATGTAGAGCAGCCACCTGGTCCACTACACATACATTTACCAAACACTATTGTGTAGATGTGCAATCAAAACAGCAGGCAGCTGTAGGACAGGCTGTTCTCAAAACTCTTTTTCAGACCGCTGCAGCTGGCACTGGTAGCCGCCGCTAATAGAGGGCACTGCTATGTATTCTATGCACAGATATGAATTCAGCAGCCCACATGCCTCGAACTGAATATGCTACTTACCAGTATGCATCTGTTCTTGGCATGTAGGGCTGCTGACATTCATATCGCCCTCCCTCCTCCCCGGCGCCTGTAGCAGCTGCAGCTCTCAGAATTACTGTAAGCATGGTCATCACTTTCTGTATCTACTCCATCACTGCCACAATGGCGAAAAACAATCTGAGGATGGAGAGGATGCCCATGCGCACTGTAGTCCAGGGGAGGAGTCACCTATCCCAGGATACTTCGAAAACTCTTCCAGGACAACAACGTGCAAACATCCGGACCCAACACTAGGCGGCGATCTATGCACAGATATGAATGTCAGCAGCCCTACATGCCAAGAACAGATGCATACTGGTAAGTAGCATATTCATTCCTCATTTACTGCAGTCTCCTCAGTAGGAAATGCTTTCAGCTTTTTTACTTTGATTCCATCAAGAAGGTATTCAGATATGTCACACATTTGCCATAAATTCTGAATGTTAGCACTCTAGTTGCTCATTAGACCACTGTAGTAAAGCTACTGCTCACCAGGGAAGTCTGCTGCTAGAATTCAAAGTGCATATTTGTCTGCATGTCAGAATGTTTATGAAATAGAAGAGGATTTGAGAAGTCAAAATGTGCCCTAATTTTTCTTTCTGCAGCACTAATCATAATTTCTATGGCAAAATGAACCCCCTCATTTTGGTCCTTTGTAAATTAAATGTTTTAAGTGTTACCACTTTATTCCAATCAAGATGGCTTCAGGTGTGCCATACTTGTGTCATAAGTAAGACTGTTAGCGCTCTAGTTGTTTGTTAGAACACTCTGGGATATTCTGTCATTGGGCTATACTTGGGCTACATCTGGGTGATATTTGGGCTATATTTGGGCTCTTTTGTCTCTGGTGGCCATTTTGGGAGACTTATTTGTTATGAAGTTTCCTAATTTCCTCATGTTCTACAGTCTCCTTAGTAGGACATATTTTCAGTTTTTTAATTTCATTCCATCAAGAAGACATTCAGATGTGTCACACATTTGCCATAAATTCAGAATGTTAGCTCTCTAGTTGCTTATTATATCACTCTAGTAAAGCTACTGCTCACCAGGGAAGTCTGCTGCTGGTATTGAAAGTGCATGTTTCAGTCTGCATGTCAGATTTTTTTAATGAAATAGAAAAGGATTTGAGAAGTCACTCAAAATGTGCCCTAATTCTTCTTTCTGCAGCACTAATCATACTGTCTATGGCAAAATGAACCCCCTCATTTTGTTCCTTTTTAAATTAAATCTTTTAAGAGTTACCACTTTATTCCAATCAAGATGGCTTCAGGTGTGCAATACGTTTGTTATAAGTAGGACTGTTAGAGCTCTAGTTGTTCTTTAGAACACTCTGAGAAGCTGTAGTAGAACACAAAGGAATCAACTGACCGTCTCTGCCCTTGTTGGATGTACATGTTTTACTGAGAATGTCAGACTTTATTCTCACGTGACTGAGAAAGATAATGTGAATTTACAGAAAATATGCTCTCAGTTTAACTTATAGATCCCCTTCCAAACCTCTGTGGGAAAAGCATGAGAAAATAGTTTTCTCTCAAACATGATTCATGATATCACAGCAGAAGGCTTTTTCACATGGTTAAATCACCTTAGAACACACCACAATTCCTAAAATGAGTATGGTACCATCAACAAATGATTTATGATGTGACTAAAGTCTTAAAACATTCTATTAACTGCAATGCTTTTTAGGTCGAGGACTACCGGTCTGCCGAAAGGCAGAACCGGAAGTCGGAGATTTAATGACTTGGAGAAGAGGGGCTTGATCCAGCCCCTCTTCTCCCCTGTTCTCCATTGGCTGGCCTCGTAAATGCTGGCCAGCCACTGGAGAAGAGGTCAGTCACTCCGATCAGGCCCCGTCCTTTTCGGATCGGGGGGCGTGGTTTTTGCGAAAAGTCTCAGGGAGGAGACAACAGCAAAACACGCCCCCGAATCCGAAAACGACGCTGCCTTTCTCCGAGGCATTTCTGCTTCGCCTCGGAGAAAGGCAGTGGTGTGCTTGTTTGCATTCTCCACAGTTCCCCAGCCGTCTTTTCAATTCCAGACCACAAACAAAAGCCAAGAATTAAATATCTATACTGTCACATTCCACTCCCTCCAACCCCCCCACCGGTGAGAGTGGTGTCCCTGCACACTGCCCAGTCCCTCTGCTCGTTCTTCAGAGGTTCTCTTGTATGCCTTTTCTCCCGCCCTTCACACACCCTGCCCTCTGACTCGCGGGAGGGGGGCCTGGTCTGAACTTTGCTCTTCGCTGCCCGGGAGAGCTGCGCACAGGGTTTCCCTCCTCGCGCCTTCTCGCGGGTGTCCAGTGTCACTTCCCGGGGCAGGCCTGCCTCCCTTCGCGCAAAGGCGCTAGGAAGGGCTGCTTCGAGGGGCCCTGCGAGGCAACAGGCAAAGGACACAGAAGCAACGCAATTTCAACCCAGAACCTGGGGGAATTCCAGACACAGCCATTGAAAAAATGCCTATGAAACACGAGGAGATGTGAGCCCTGAAATTACAAGGACATCCACATCCTACAGTGCAACGGGGCGGCCTCGAAAACCAGACGGACGAGTCCTCAGAAATTTAACCTCAAAAAGGACTGCCAAAAGCAGTGAGAACTTGCCCTAGTGACGCTGGTTATTTAGAACCGAACTGCCTTTAGATCCCCGCCGTGTGCACAAAGGGCATCTGAGACGAGAAACTGTGGCTTGTATATAATATTGAAAAAGCATCCACTTGAAGCCCTAGTGACACCACGACAATGTTACTGCTCCTGAGTTTCAAAAAGAAACCACAATATAATCATGCAGTGGCTGAACTCGACAGATTAAGAAATATATCCCAAATTATATATAAC